>NC_134694.1:119283155-119495655 GCF_050947455.1 Rhinoderma darwinii
TCTAATTTGACACTCCGTTTGGATGTTTGTAAACAGAAAAGCACGTGGTGCTTTTCTGTTTACATTCATCCTTTTGACAGCTCTTGCGCGAATCACGCAGTTCGCACGGAAGTGCTTCCGTGCGGCATGCGTGGTTTTCACGCACCCATTGACTTCAATCGGTGCGTGGATGCGCGAAAAACGCACGATTATAGAACATGTCGTGAGTTTTACGCAACGCACTCACGCTGCGCAAAATTCACGCATCGTCTAAACTGCCCCATAGAGTAATATAGGTGCGTACGACACGCGTGAAAAGCACGCGCGTCGCACGCGCGTATATTACGCTCGTGTAAATGAGGCCCAAGTCAAAGGGTAATTCAACAAAGTATTAGTTTAAGGGTGTGCAGATTTATGCAACTACATTATTTTAGTTTTTTATTTTTATTTATTTATTTGTTTTTATTTTTCCCTAAAAGATTTCAGTTTGTTTTTAAATACAATTGCACAGATTATGGGTCACATTAAAGGTGGAAAAAGTGGAGACAGTTCTGAAATGTTTAATCTTGTGTTGATTTTGTAGCATGACAAAAACTGGCATTTTAACATGGGTGTGTAGACTTTTTCTATTTACTGTATATGTAGACTTAGTCCCAGTTCTGGGAGTATGAGCAGCTTAGGGGCCCACCTTATAGAGGTCGCCTTGTCGTGGCAGGTGGACTCACACTATTTAATCATAATGTGCGCTAAGAACCTCCCTATTGTCTGTAGATTCAGCAGTAATGCATATTTATTTATTTATAGTGTTTAGGTGACGTTTGCGGCCCAAAAAATGGCTGAAAATAAGCCGTGTGAAAATACCCAGAGAGAATGAATAGATAATAGATAATCTGAATAGAAAAGGTGAATTATAAATAAATCATTCATGTTAAAATGATGAAGTAATAATAAACAATTTACACTTCCAAAAACGTTTTATCAATTTGAAATCTAGTCGTAAATTATAAAAATGTTAATTTTTTTCACTTATTGCTCAGAATAACGAGTACAGAACATCTAACATTAATGAACGTGTAAAATAATTCCGAGCTTGAGACCAGAAAATCTGTAATAATATGTTTATAATTATTTCTGCAGTTCAGCAGAAATTTCCAGCAATCTGGTGAAATAAAATCTATTTTCTATTATTATTAAAGAGAAAGTTTTGGACATTCAGGCTTTTCTTGGTGTGAGTTTTAATCCAATAATTTCCGACTTTATTAAACTATCCAACACTTCATGCACTAATTCAGATTCATTGCTACTAATCCATGTTCTGCCATTTTCTTTAAGTAAACTTTATAAAACAATACTTAAATTAAAAAAATGAACTTTATATTTTTCTAATATTTCTATCCTTCCTCCCCACAATAACAGTATGTTACACCCTTATCTGGGGTAGATATCTTGTTTATCCTGACCCTCCTAAATCATGAATCTAATCCTAGAACTACAGTGAAGACTGACATGTAAGCATCATGCACGCGTCAGGGATAGATAGATATATGAATAAATAAATAGATAGATGATTGATAGATAGATAGATAGATAGATAGATAGATAGATAGATAGATAGATAGATAGATAGATAGATAGATAGATAGATAGATAGACTTTCTCTATGGTGCTTCCATATGGCAAATGTATACTGTAGATATGTCGTCCGATGGAGTATTGTACAATTATTTTCTGTCAGGTTTATGTAAGGTCTCACTGAAAAAAATTCTGGGTGTCTTGTATGACAGAAGAATATTTAGGTACAGGAGGGCCCCATACACTTCTATGGGTCCTGTATTGAGACTCTGTATAAAACGGAGGTTGTATGCAGCGGTAATACGGTTGTGTGCATGAGGCCCTACACTGTCAGAGCAGGACATAGAGAGCAGGTCGCTATAACAAACCAGATTTTAGGCCTTTCGGGATTAGGGCAGAGCTGGGTATCAGTCTCTGCGGGCACTGAGTTGTGTATTGGCAGTAATTTCGCATTTCGTATAGTTGGTCCCTTATGTGCAGGAATGCAGCTGTTTACAGACGTTGTCACCGCCATTTCAAGGCAGAAATTAAACTGATTATTCCGTATGAAGATGAACCTACAGCTGAGCAAGCATGGCGCCCGTCTCCTAACAGCTGGATTCATGCAGAGCACAGATAGTGCGGGCGCCGCGTACACGGAGATGGTAATTCCCAGCAGATGAGTGAATCGTAGCAGAAAAGGAATGAACAATAACTATAATTACTCCCAGTTTTATGGCATGTGTATATTTACAGGAACATAACATATCTTGTGCTGCTGACAACAGAGTCATCACATGTTATGAAATGCAACCGTTAATTATTCTGCCCGTCTTTGCCACTAATACACTCTACATGTGGCCTCAGTACCGCAGCATGTACTGCACTGTCGAACCTACATTATTTTAATTTGTCTTGAGTCTATCTTGGAAATCTATCCATAATCTGATATATTGTATCTATTTATCAGGATGTTCTTCTGGCTCCTCCCCCTTATGAAGGACCCTCCCCTCAATCAACAATTCTCTACAATGTGTGACAGTGACCTGATAATTTTCTGTCTTGTAGTTTATAGTTTTTCTTTGCTTGCTATAATATAAATTATCTCACTTCATTCTCAGCTTTCGTTTATACATAGCAGCAATCTGAACAAGCAGAGCTGCAGTGTAAAGCATGCAAGAGAGATAGAGTAGCAGCCTGAGTCTCTTACAAGATAGAAGAAAGATTTGAAACTACTTCAGATTCACTAGATAATGAGGCTAAGCTGAAGTCACGGATCAAAGGTGTACCCTGATAAAGCAGTGCTGCAGTGTAAAGCAGTATGAGCCTCTGCGCTAACTAAAGATATGAAAAAGATTTTCAAATTTATGTAAACAAAGCTTAAACATTGCATAATAAATAGTTCTGCAAATTTCTCATATACTTTGTGTTTCCATTCCTCGCCATTTTCAAGATCTCAGCTTACTGTCAGTGAATGGGAAAATCCTAATCTACATCCAGAGGCTGATAATCCATCCTGACCTAAAAGTTCTCACAGCTGAGGGTTTGTTTCAATTGCATCCAGTCTAGACAATCTTCTGTGAGGTACATACATCAGCAACACAAATTTCTCTCTTGTCCTATTAGTTGCTACAATGTAACAGTGCAGGTAAATCTCTGTTCACAACTGTGTTGTAGGATTTGTTTGGAGCTTTCATCGCAGTTTCTGTCAAAGGGTTTAGCCCCTTATTTCCAGTGAAGGGTAATGTTAATGTTACAGCATAGAAAGACATTTGACACAATTGTAGCTTCCAACTTCGTGGTAATAGTTTGGGATCCGTCCCTTTCTTGTTCCAGCATGACTATGCTCCTCTGCACACAGCAAGCTCTATAAGGATATGGCTGGGGGAGTTTGGGATGGAGGAACTTGAGAGCCCGGAACTCAACCCCATCTAATACTTTAGGGATCTATTGGAACGACAGTGAATCAGACCTCCAAAAATCAGCGTCTGACTTCACAAATGCTCTTTTGGCTGAATGGACACAAATACCCACACTCCAAAATCTTGTGGGAAGCCGTTATAGCCAAAAAGGGGACCAACTCCATATTAACACCCATGGTTATGGAATGGGATGTCTAACAAGCTCATATAGGTGTGATGGTATAAATTATTATTATTATTATTGTTATGGTCAGATGTCCACATACTTTTGGCCAGATCGTTACATAGTACGGTTGATAAAAGACACATGTCCATCAAGTTCAACCAAGGGATGGGAAAAGGGATAGGAAAAATCCATATTCAATTGTATCTGCGTCCTGCCCCTCTACCAGTCCCAAACGGTGACCCAGGTATCTTCTGAGTCTACAAAAAAAATAAAACTACATACTCTACGCTACCGTACGTAGCAGAAGTATAAATTCAGCAGCAAAGTCCATGACATACAGGAGATGGACTTTATTAGAAGTTTTCATCAAGTTGAAGGTCACAGTTTAAAGTTTCCTGTGACTCTTTGGGCAGGTAGAAGTAAATATCTCTGTATCTGTTGTCACATGTTTTATGTTCCACTACAGACAACGGGAATAACCGATATCCTCGACTCCTCCGTGGTGGCTGTAAGGTGCACAATGTCACTCGAGTATTCTGTTCTGGAAATGTGCAGATGTATAATAGAATTCCTCCGTGGCCTTCAATTCTTTATATATTGCGCAGCCTTTGAATCCTTGTCATTCACTTCATAATGATACAGTTCATAACAGAGATTCTATTTTTATAAAGATACAAGACCATCTGGACCATCGGCCTCAAAATCTCTTTTGTCAAAGTAAAGAAACATCACAAAGTCTCAGTGTTTCATTTGCATAAATCTGCTAAGTAGGCCTATCACTAGGGGGCGTATTACAACATCGTACTACATGTGTCTGCCTATAGCACACCACGTGGTCAGACTTGGTATTGCATATAAGTCATATTAATGTTTTAGAGGAACACTGAACCTGAAAATTAATGAAAAAGGTGAACAGAAGAAAAACTTATCCACAGAGTCTTTTTGAAATTTTGCATAGAAGAGGGATGTTTATTTTTGATTTTATAAGACTTTACTTAGGGGGCAATACTAAGAGTGGCTTGGTTCCTTTTGCAGACAAAACAAAGGGGAAGGGCTCCTATGGAATATAGCTGCCTTAGGGGGGATTCACACGAGCGTGTATTGGGTCCGTGCGGGCCGCGTGGTTTTCACGCGCCACGCACAGACCAATACAAGTCTATGGGGCAGTACAGACAGTTTGTGCTGTTTGCGCAGCGTTTGTCAGCTCCGCAAAAAGAGCGACATTCTCAATATCTCCACGTATTTCGCGCATCACGCACCCATTGAAGTCAATGGGTGCGTGAAAACCACGCAGGTCGCACGGAAGCACTTCCGTGCGAACCGACTGAAACAGCGCACCAGCTGTCAAAAGGATGAATGTAAACAGAAAAGCACCACGTGCTTTTCTGTTTCCAAACATCCAAACGGAGTGTCTTTGAGATGAGCGAACCCGGAAAACCGAACCGAACTTCACCGGGTTCGGCCGAACTCGTTTTGGCCGAACCCGGCAAAAAAATTTCCGGTACGCGACGTCAGGAGATAGTCACTGTCCAGGGTGCTGAAAGAGTTAAACTGTTTCAGCACCATGGACAGTGACTTCCGATCCCAATATACATGAACCTGTAAAAAAAAAACGAAGTTCTGACTTACCGATAACTCTCGGCTTCTACCTCCAGTCTGACCTCCCGTGATGACAATTCAGTCCAAGTGACAGCTCCAGCCAATCACAGGCCAAGCACAGGCTGCAGCGGTCACATGGACTGCCGCGTCATCCAGGGAGGTGGGGCCCGATGTCAAGAGAGGCGCGTCACCAAGGACGCGTCACCAAGGCAACGGCCGGGAGGGAAGTTCTCGGTAAGTACGAACTTTTTTTTTTTTTTAACAGGTTTCTCGATATTGTGTTCGGCATTCACTGTCGAGGGTGCTGAAAGAGTTACTGCCGATCAGTTAGTTCTTTCAGCACCTTGGACAGTGACGGGCGTCGACTAGCCTCATCTATATGATGGCGGCTGCGCGAAAATCACGCAGCCGCGCATCATACACGGATGACACACGCAGCTGTCAAGTGGTTTTTGCGCGCGCAAAATGCCATGTTTTTTGCGCGCGCAAAAACGCAACGTTCGTCTGAATCTGCCCTTACATACAGTGAGCTAGCCTGACCTCCTGGGACACATATAGAAGAATTCCTTATATGTTTCCCGCTATTTTGATTACACTACAGCGAGATATAATCTGATCATTGAAGAGGAGTAGATTAATTATGGAATTGCCGTGATTTTTGAAATTTAAATTCTTTGTTTTTTTTCTGTTTCCCAATGTTTTTCAAGGAATTTGGGAAACCTTAGTTCATATATTACCTTTAGAGAAGCTATGGGAAAAAACAAATTATAAATCGGGAAAACAACATATGGAAAGTAATCAGCCTGCCTTGCTTGTTCTGAGTTTGTAGTTTGGTACAATAGGCAGTGATATCATCTAATGTTATCTGCGGTTTTCCGTAAACTGTAGTTAATCCTACTTATTATATTAACTCAATAAGTTATCATGGCGCAAAAAAATAAAATAAAACGGTGACTTTACACATTGAACTCTGCTACGTCTCTGCTACACCATGCTGTAGACCGTGTGTAATCATAACAGGAGATGAGAGCAGAGCTGTCAATCACGCTGCAGTCCCACCCACATTTTTTGTTGCTGTTTTTTTTCTATACAATAATATCCAATACAAAAGGAAGTGTGTGACTGCAAACGTATAAAACAAAATTATATTTGAATTGGTCATAGATAAAAACATCCAGACATAATTACAAAACCACAAAATAGTGATTTACTAACTTAAAGGTGTCTCCGATTTGTGCAATCCCTAAACGTTAGAAGGGTCCCTTGATAATAAACTTAACACAAAGTGACCCCTGCTAGGTCCCTATAAATCTGCTTTAATATGTGGGGAAACCTGTCAGTAAGTGTTCAATTTCCCTACTGCACCCCCACAGGGGAAATGAAGTATTACACAGTGTTCATTCATATCAATGTGTTGTCTGTGTAATACAGGACAGGACAGGTCCTCCAGATAGAGACGCTCTATGTCCTCCATATCATACTAATAGAAGTAAAAAAGTTATATAGAATTATTATGTTCAATTTAAGAAAATCTTAAGAGGCTTTGTTCACAACAGGTTCGACGTATAAGCGGGGAAAATCTGATGTATACACTGAATGTGTCCATAGGTGTCACGTAGGGTTCGTGGACCCACTGGGCCGTACCACCTTGGCGGTATGGCAGCTGGCCAACAGGGCGCAGGTCAGAGTTTATAGTTTAAATAGGGTACCTGTGGCAGCTCGGGCAGTAGCAAGGCAGGCTTGGCAGGAACTAGGCAGCAGGTAGACGTCAGGTGTGGAGAAGCAGGACAGGCGTGGTATACAGCACAGCATGGCTACAGCTAAGCGCGGCACTTGTTCAGGATACAGGTTACAGGATACAGGAACAGGGAACACTGGGAGCAGGAAATACTAGGGGACCATTTTCAAGACAGACTTGGAATACAACAACAAAGCTCAGGCATGGGGGGATGGGGCTGGGACCTTCTTATAGCCCAGGGTGCTCTGGAGCAATTAGCTCAATCACCAACATGCGTGCGCTCTGGCTTCTTAAGTCTTGACTGAGCTCGTGAGCGCACCCTGGTGGTCACTGTGGAGCAGGGGACCCTGCAGAAAATCCTATATCAATCAATATACTTTTTTTCTTATTAAAATGGGTGCAATGGGCTAGTTATGCAGCTGTAAGGCATACAGCTCTATATGTCAGGGCTATACATTTTGCGTATGTGTTTGGAGAGTTGTACGCCATGCATAAGCAAAAAAACAAGGTCTGAACAGTACCAGACCCCTTAAGAAAAAAAGAATCTGGGACCCCTTTATAAGAAAAATAACAGACAATGTAATTTCCCGTTATCCAAGCATGATGGTTATAAAGTTATTAATAAAAATGATGCCTTACAATTCCGTAGACTGTGTGTATGTATCTGTGACAAAACAGGAGCCGCGAGGAGAGCTGTAAATCACACTGCAGTCCCACCCACATACAGCTGATCACACTATAAATATCAGGGACCACACAGCAAAGTCCAGTATAGAAACTTTATCAATATTATTATTAGTAGTAGTATTAGTATTATTATTGTTATTAATAGTAGTAGTAGTTTTAGTATTATTATTATTAGTATTATTATTAGTAGTATTATTAGTATTATTATTAGTATTATTATTAGTTGTATTTTTATTATGATTACTAGTAGTAGTTGTAGCCTTATTATTATTATTATTATTATTATTATTATTTTTATCTTTCTCTTACTCTCAGAACTTTTTAGGAATTTTTACTTAAAAAGAAGAAAAAATCTGACTGTCCCATACTCCACGCTTTAGCAAATGTACAGGAAGTTATCAGCTGTATACAGCACTGGCACTGATAACATTTAAGCAATAAAAAGTACCCTAGAGCCAATGATTTCAAAGTTAAAGAGCTTAGATAAGACTGTATTGTTTCAGCTGACAAAGCTCTGAGCTATAAAATAAATTACTAGACTTTATTTCTAATAGGTCAGTTCCTGCTGTAAAGTTAATCTTGTAGAACTTTCCATATTCAATTCTGAATGTGGCATTATTAAAGTTTCATGGAGCGCGCTAACATCCTTAAAGGACACTGTCAGAACCCTCTCATTTTGGATAAAGTTCTGCGCCTCTAAATACATTATTTCCTTTGATATCATTGGTTTCTATTTGCAGTAGGTTGCAAAATCCACTTTAGTCTCGTTGTAGTTATAAATCAAAAAATAAAGCGAACAGAAAGTCTTTGCTTTATGAGATAAGTCTACGGGCTCCTTTATTTACTTCTACATCCGAAATATTAAAAACATGACGTAAAGCAGATTTGATCATTCCTAACCAGAGTCTGGAGAGAGAGAGCGAGTTAGAGAAAGAGGAAGAGATGTCCGGCAGCAGCTGCAAAAGCCCTTCAATTTGTTAGGAATTATTTCAATGAAAAAATTACTGAAACATTCTCTGTATATAATGGAGGCTTTACATTTTCGTATTTCATTAAATTAGTTTTCTCATAATAATATTTCATGACATCTCAATTGGATATCAGAAAAAAGGAGATTTTTGAAGCAGCACTAGTCCCGAGTATGGTGCGGTGCACGCTGTCAAGCCAGGCAAACCCACTCCAGCACGATGTATATCCAAAGAAGTAGTAGGACAACAGCACACGTCTTCAAATCATCAAAGTGGTTTTATTGTCAAGACATCCACAAACGACAAGCAACGTTTCGACCCATAGTGAGTGAAGGCTTGACAAAGACCCTTCACTCACTATGGGTCGAAACGTTGCTTGTCGTTTGTGGATGTCTTGACAATAAAACCACTTTGATGATTTGAAGACGTGTGCTGTTGTCCTACTACTTCTTTGGATCTCAATTGGATATGTCATAAATGTCTGATCTGTGGGTGTCTGACTTACTCGGACCCCCCGCCAATCCCAAGAATAAACAGTCCCGATCCTGATTGAATGGTAATCCTCCAAAATAATGAATGGGAGATATGGAAACAGCTGAGATTCTGTAGCCGCCTCTCTGCTTGGAATAGTGGACCATACACCCTCCATCGTAATTGGTCCCAATGGTTGAATATAAACTGAGCTGTGTTGCTTCGACTCCTTCGTTCTAATCATCGTGGGAGTTTGCTATAAAGTGCCCACATGGTGTTCCCGATATAAGGGTTTGTCACATGTTCATCTATAGTTTTTTAGATGCTATAACTGCAATGTTCATAAAACTGCTTCTATCCCACCCCACAAGGCACTGGGTGTAACAGCCATGATTGCAGTCTTTCTGTCATTGTATTCCTGAATTGAAGTCAATGGGGAAAAACACCCAAAAGTGCCTCAAAAGAATAGGGTATGCCAGCTTATACACTGTTACTTTTTGACACACTGTGATCTGTTTACACCCCTTGTGCTACAATGTCACACATCCACGTGAGTGCGGTCTAAGGAGCATCATTGGTGCTTTATATTATTTTACTTGTACTTTGCGTTTTCTTTTGTATTTGCTTTTCTCATCCTGGATTTTTATTATGGCAAGAGGAACTGTCGGATACAAGTGCGTGTGTGCACCGCTATTAACTTGAGATGTGCACAGCAGCACTGCCGGGGGCTATATGACCATCACCTCTGACAATGGATTTATTTTAACGCTGAATGTTGTGTATGAAATTGAACCATTGGGGCACAAAGTGTCTAGAAGTTATATATGTATTATTATTTTTATTATTATTACTTTTTTTTTTCGTTTTAACATCCTGTCTTGATTTACTGTATTTTTCGCCATTCACTATTTTGAAACCCCAATGTACATAAATAGCAGAGCCGAGTTTGTCACTTGGCACAATGTGCAATGATTTCACAATATGTTATCTGTGGTTTTTTATATCACTGCAGGTAAAACTAGGACATATTCAGCCCTGCTATATCTGTACTTCTATTCCTGCATACAGTATACGTTGTTGTTGTTTTTTTGCTTACTCTATAAGTTAAGTAATATATTTAATCAGCACTTTTATTTTACCTCCCAGCATTCCCTGCACTGCACTGCACACACCTAAACCTGACCAAATAAAGTGGGAGGAGACTTTTGCTCTGAACTCTGCTTTTGATTGGCACATAACAGCTGGGATCACATGACCATTTTATACCAAATCTTAGAGCACCAGTACAGGACGTGCTGGTGGGTGTGGCTTGACACAATCAGATCCTCCCACCTACTAGTGATGCAGCACCAGTGCCAGGCCCACACTGCCATTTCCGGAACAGGCTATACTTTGGAGGGCTCAAGTTACACTTCATCAGTTGATGCCCCCAGATGCACTAACTGCTTAGAAGAGAAACTTCGGTAAAACATTTTAAGGCAGAACTTTACTATCAAAGTAGCTTCTCAGCTCTTATAAGTCTTACATTTGCACTGCTGAGAAGAACAGATTGCTTTTA
Source organism: Rhinoderma darwinii (assembly GCF_050947455.1). Taxonomy (NCBI): domain Eukaryota; kingdom Metazoa; phylum Chordata; class Amphibia; order Anura; family Rhinodermatidae; genus Rhinoderma; species Rhinoderma darwinii. The sequence goes on from NC_134694.1 coordinate 119,293,795, forward strand.
TCTTGCTTAGGATCAGTGATTAGGATTGCAGTACACTAGCCGGACCATGCACCATTTGCATTAACATTTTAAGAGTTTTTTTTAATATTTAATGCATCTTTAATTGCTTTTCCAGTAGGTGCTAAATCCAACTTCAAATGTGAAAAAAACAACAAATGGAGTTTAACATGCAAGCTGCTTCGATGCTTGTGCCTTATTGAATAACCCTATAATTTTACTTATTGTCATAGTATTTGAAAATTAAAGAACAACTGTGTGCACAGCACTGATGTAATGGTGGGATATCAATGCTGAGAAACACATAAGTCGCTTGATACCGAAAGAAAAATAATCCAGTTCATAAAACCCATTACGGACTGCTATGATAACAGAGGGGGGTCCCATATTCAGGATCCTTATCTCCCTGTCAGAGTGGAGAGCGGTTATATAGAGAATCTCTCTCTGTCTGGTGGACCGGTCCTGTATTATACAGACAACATATTGATATGAATGGACACTGTGTAATGCTTTATTTCCCCTGTGGTGGCGCTGCAGAGAAACTGAACATTTACTGCCAGGCTTCCCCACAGATCGCAGCTGATCGCTGGGGTCCAAGCTGGAGGACACATTGTGATCTGCTTATTATCAAGGGACCCTTCTGACAAGTAGGAATTGTCCAAAGCTTACAACCGGCCTTAGGCCTCATTTACACGAGCGTGTGCGTTTTGCGCGCGCACAAAACGCTGCGTTTTGCGCGCGTTTGTATGGCGTATGCACTGCGTATACGCAGCCTTGTTGCGTTTTAAACGCGCGCACGACTAGCGTTTGCATCGCGCGTAAAAAACGCAGAGGGGATTAGTGGGACGCCCGCCTACAAATAGGCCAGCTGGCCCAACCCCTGCTTGCTGGTAGAAATCTGTTTGCAAGGTTATTTCCGCCTCTGCAGAAACCACAGTGTTTGTTTTTCCCTTCAAATTGGAATCGCTTTGACACCCAACTATTATGGCTTCGCCAGCACTGGCGCGTGTGCTTCTTCTCTGGATGATCTCACGTCGGTTTGGCCAGCGCCGACACATGCTGCAGCACCACACGCCTGGAAGAAGTCGCATTTGGGTTCATCCACTTGTGGCCCAACGTACAATAAAAGGGCATTTCCATACCCTGTTTGAGGACTTACGCCGGCATCCCGACAAATTTCGATCCTTCTGCCGCATGTCTGTGGCCACATTTGACCTTCTGCTTGAGCAAACTCGCTCTGGTCTCACCTTCCAGAATACGAACATGAGACGCTGCATTTCGCCCGAGGAACGTCTGCTTGTGACCTTGAGGTATGTATGAAGCTGCTATAACTTAGTCCATGCCGCTGTCTGCTTTACCAGCCCCCCACTAACATGTGTTCTTCCTTTCTTTTTCTTTCTCTTTATTTTCTAGATTTCTGGCCACAGGCAATAGTTATCATTCGTTGCATTTTGAATTTCTTTTGGGAGTGACCACCATTTCGTTCATTGTCACATCCACCTGTGTCGTGTTGTGGCAGAGTTTAAAGAGCACGGTCATGCCTCAGCCCACGACAGAACAGTGGCTAAGTATATCAGAGGGATTTCTTAGAGCTACTGAATTTCCAAATTGCATTGGTGCCCTTGACGGCAAACACATTCGTGTGAGAAAGCCCCCACGCAGTGGCTCGCAATACTATAACTACAAGCAGTATTTTTCGATGGTATTGTTAGCCTTGGCGGACACTAATTATTGTTTCACTATTGTTGACATTGGCTCGTATGGAAGCTCGGCAGATGCCCGCATATTCCGTACATCAAGAATGGGGAAGCGACTCGTGAATAGGCGACTGGGGTTGCCGGAACCCTCCATCCTCCCAGGCTCCAGCGGGCCCCCAATCCCGTATGTAATCGTGGCAGATGAGGGGTTTGCACTCACAAGGCAAGTCATGCGTCCCTTTGCAAGAAGGGGCTTGGATGACCGTAGGCGCATGTTCAATCTCCGCCTGGGCAGAGCTCGGCGATGTGTCGAATGTGCCTTTGGCATTATGTCGAACAGGTGGCGTGTCTTTCTGTCAACAATGCAATTGTCCATGCATAATGTCACACGTGTTATCCAAGCGGGTGTAGTTCTGCATAACTTCTGCCGCATTAATGATGCAAACTTTGATGCTGACTATATCATAACACACGCAGACACCACTGACAATGTCCCGGTGATTCCTCTCGGGCGATCTGTCTCCTCCGGCATTCGAGTTCGTGATACTTTGGCGGCATATTTTGAGTGCCCATCTGGACCAGCACCGTGGGGGGCTGATGACCTGTGAAGGGGTGAATGTTCTTTTGACGCTTCACTACCCACCTGAGATGTGGGCATTTTTTGTTTTGTTTCTTTTGTGTGTTGGGGTTGGGGTAGGGACTCGCAAAACATGAGGACCCTTGACGCGGGTTGCGAGCTTATATCTCTCGGGGTTTGAGCAGGACTTTACACAGTTGCCGACTTACTTTGGCCATATATCCTGTTGTGCGGACTCCAGTTAGGGAAGTCCAATTGCAAGTGTACTTATTTTGCTTCAGGGCCCATGGCAGGACCTAAACTTTGCAATCCCTTTCAAGCCATGTCAAACCACGAGAGATTAACTAAAACCTCATATCACATGTCCATGCATTGGTCCAAAAGGCCAGAAGTGTGTGAGAGTGTAGGCTAAGGAAATGTGTGGCAAACCTTCAGTTGGGTGGTCTAAATGAATAATAAAACGAATTCAAACCATTAACCTTTTTTTTTTTTATTTAGGGATTCGGACCAATCCCAAAATTTGGGGAAAAAAAAATAGACACCAACATGGTGTAACGAAATACAAAATAAAAACATGATCCCACAATATACGTGGCCAGGCCTGCACCACACACAACAGTGCCGTCCAAATATATTGGCACCAACACACTCAGAGGTGTTGGTATAGTTGGGCTGGGGAGGCATATGCCTGCATTTCAGCACCACTATGCTGGACCTGGAGCTGGGTAGGTTGTTCCTGGCCAGCATAGTGGTGCTGATGTGGTGGCTGGAATGTGGGCCCTGCGAAGTGGGGAGCCATAGGGCGCATGTATGGATGCGGACGGGCCATCTGGGGAACAGGGTGAAATTGGCCAGGCACCTGGGCCGTGGGTGGCGGCATGTAAGTATTTCGCCACTGCTCTATTGCCGTGAAACACGGATGGGGATTGTGTGGCGGTCTGCAAGCGTCGATCAATGTGACGATCGACGCCTGCAGACGGCCCATAAGGTCCATCGGCACCAGGCGTAGGAGGGGCACAATGCTGCGGCCAAAGGCATCATTGCCATCCTCCTCTGCGGCTCGCCTCAAATAGTCCAGTACCCGCGTATCCACCTGGGCAGATGTGGAGGGCTGTGGGGCACGAACACGCCGACTGCGGGCTCGCACGGGCCGCTCCTGGGCTGGAGAGCCAACCGGCCGTTCTGACTGGCCTGGTGCGGGCTCCTGGGGTGTCGGCTCGGGGCTGGGTGGCAGGATATTGGGAGCAGGGGCTTCGGCCACAGACTCCCCCACGTCAGTCTCCTCTGCTGTATCCTCCAAATTGTCGGTGGTTCTACAAGGAGGCAAAAAATTATGAGTACAAAATCTAACAATGCCCACAACAACACGTTGACAGACAGGACCTGGCCAAACACACATTACACTCATGCAACGACATAAATGCTTACGTGCGCATATCCATGATGTCCTTCAGGAACATCAGCTGTTTCGTATAAATGTAGGGCCGTTTGCGAGATGCCCCATCTCCGCTGCGTCCCTTGTCACCCATCTCTCGCCTGAATTGATCACGGCAGCTCCGTCACCGTGTCTTGATATCTTGGACTGGTGTATGTAACAAAAACAAAACACGCCATCAGAACTATCACCTCTCACTACAAAATGAAGGGCCCTGCAATGGCAATGCGGTGGGACGTGCGAAGCACCTGCTCCACCAAAGTTTCTCGTGCTCATGTGCGCAATACACATACAGGGCCCAGGTTTTCGATAGGCATGACAGGCATTGACAGAAAATGCCAGGTACTCACCCAACCGAGTGCGGTCACGGGTTCGGCCTGTCTCCCACTCTTGCCCAAAGAGGTTTTTGGCCACCAACTCCCATGCGTCCTCCTTCACCGTCCTGTTGTGATACTCCTCACATCTGTTATCCCATATCGCTGGATGCTCCTGGACAAAAAGTATGAGGCGCTCCACATCCATCCCGCGCGGCATGGCTGTAGTATGTGGCTGTGAAACACTCCAAACTATCCGCAGACAACTCTCCTGGCACTGGCTAGACTTGCCCCCTCGCACTTGAAAGGCAGGCACTTCCTGGTTTGGAGAAGCTTTGTGTAGCTTTATAGACTAATTAGAATGGACATAACAGCTCTTGCGTGTTTTTCGCGCATGCAACGCAGGACCGTCCGTGTGGCATGCGTTGTTTTCACGCACCCATTGAAGTCAATGGGTGCGTGTTGCGTGAAAAACGCAAGAATATAGAACATGTCGTGAGTTTTACGCAACGCACTCACGCAGCGCAAAATACACGCATCGTCTAAACAGCCCCATAGACTATTATAGGTGCGTACGACACGCGTGAAAAGCACGCGCGTCGCACGCGCGTATAATACGCTCGTGTAAATGAGGCCTAAAAGGGGATACCACATCAAGACAACCCCTTTTTAAATTGATGCCAGCCCGGCAATCAGCTTATAAACTGTGATTGCTGGGGTAAGCTGCAAGTGACCAGGAGAAAAATAGTATTACATGCAAAGGCATGGACAACTATCTATTACAAAGATGGGCCAGGTTTGATGTGACCAGTACATGGCTAGCGTTATGTTTGCAAAAGAATGAGCCGAGGTGGACACATACAGATGTGCAATATTATGTATATAACATACAGATGTAGCAGAATTGAATTTGTGAGTTGCTTTACATATTGCATGATGACAGCTCTCCGACTACATGTGATGCAGTAAGTTGACTTGCAGTCCTATGTACAACCACAGAAAAAAGTTATCTGAGACCTGCTAATCAACAATAACACATTTCATACGCACCAATACAAAGGAATACAAAAAGTTTAGTGTCAATAGCTAATTTCTAGATAATTTGGCTACCAGGATCTGGGATTTGACCAGGACTTTTTTTTTGTAATAACCTTGTAGTTATAGGCACAGTCCAAGAAAAGTAGTGGATTTGAATATCAATCCCACTAGTTATGTCCACCCAACACAACCAGACAAGTACTCTGCCAGTCACTTGGAGTCATGGCATCGGAAGAAGACTCACGTTCAGTAAACTCACCTATTAAAGGGGTATTCCGGTTACAAGTTACCCCCTATCCATAGGGTAAGGGGTAACATGCTGATCGGTGGGTGTCCGACAGTTCGGACCCCCACCGTATATGAGAACGGGGACCCAGAAGTTTCCCGAACCCATTTGAACTGAGCAGCAGGTCGCTCATGCGCACTGCCGCTCCATTTATTCTCTATGGGAGAACCGGAGATAGCCGAGTGTTCGCCTTTTTCCATCGCTGCCATAGAGAATGAATGGAGCGGCAGTGCGCATGAGCAACCTGCCACTCGGTTCAAACTTGGGGTTCTGGCAACTTTGGCCTCCCCGTTTTCCTAAACGGTGGGGGTCCGGGCTGTCGGACACCTACCGATCAGCAAGTCACCCCTTACCCTACAGATAGGGGTTAACGTGTTGTAACCGGAATACCCCTTTAATCATCATCTCCATCCTTCTAAAGAATTTATTGTACTCTTTCGGCATTATAAATATTTTGGAACTTTTGACTAGAACAATTTCAATTAAGTGTATGACCTTCTCTCTCAAAACGTCAACATCTACGAGTCAGATGTCCTCAGCGGTTATGATTAAAAGGACGTTCACAAGTCCGGCCATTGATACTGATGGATTTGTTCCATTTATCAACTCGATGAAATTTACTGATAGATTTTTATCCTGAATAAAAAGAACAGTAAATCTCCAAAAAAAAAACTGTCATTAGAAATATTACATGACCATGTCAAAGTATGTAGAAGTTGTAGTTTTTTTTAATGACTGAATAAGTTTTAGGATATACAAAACGAAACCTAAAAAGATCCAAAAAAATTCAAAGTCACTGAAGAATTGTTCTAATAGAAATAGCCCTGACCCCCTAAGACCTTGACCAATCCGGGGTCACTGATCAAACAATGGTAAGCTATGTTTTGTGCCTCGCATCAGCACAACATTAAGATGAGTGTATCGTGTGAGCCCATTTCACATCACATGCGGGACATCTGATGATAAATCACATGAGAACAGAAACGTTTCCCATGAAAATATTAAGTAAGGGTATGTTCACACGCAGCGACGAAAAACGGCTGAAAATACGGAGCTGTTTTGAGGCGAAAACAGCTCCTGATTTTCAGACGTTTTTGTAGCCACTCGCGTTTTTCGCAGCGTATTTTACGGCCGTTATTGGAGCTGTTTTTCAATGTAGTCTATGAAAAACGGCTCCAAAAACGTCCCATGAAGTGACATGCACTTCTTTTTTGCGGGCGTCTTTTTACGAGCCGTATTTTGACAGCGACGCGTAAAATTAAGCCTCGTGGGAACAGAACATCGTAAAACCCATTGAAAGCAATGGGCAGATGTTTGTAGGCATAATGGAGCCGTAGATCAGCAGTAATTCGAGGCGTAAAACGCCCGATTTACATCTGAAAACAGTGTGTGTGAACATACCCTAATAGTTCCCCTATCCCTTGTGCCAAGTTCCAATTCTCTTAAGACAAAATAAATTGTATAGGTGGATTCAGGGAAGTATTTGTAGGGGGTTCCATAAGTAGCAGTTTGCTATTGCTTGAGGGGGCCCAAAGGCCCCTACGCCACATAAGAAGACACCAGTATTATAAATTGCACACGGTAGATAGGGGGCCCTATAACATATTTTGCTTTGGAGACCTAGAGCTTCATGTTATGCCGCTAGGTGGATCTTCCGAACAGAATGAGGGAGGAGTTTAAGGCACTTTTACACGGGACACCGAATAGTAACAAATTACAAATGAAGTACCAATAATTGCTCTATGTAAATGGAGCTATGCGAGCGCCAATTGGCTGGCTACATTGTCGATCGATGCTCGTTACAAGCAGTGTAAGGCCCTGTTCACACAGCATTTTTTGCCGCGGTTTTTGCCGTGGAAACCATGGCACACACCGGCCGAAATTGACTCTCAAAGATTTCAATGGGAGTTGAAGGCGGTTTTTTACTGCGAGCAAAAATAAAACGCTCTTGAGGCGTTTTCCGCTTCAAAAACCCCATTGAAATCAATGGGAGACGGAAATAAACACGTTTATTGCCACGATTTTTGATGCGTTTTTCAGCAAAAAACGCACGCGGAATTTCACTTTGTCTCTTGACGAAATAGGGAAAAAAACACCCTAAAAAACCGTGGCAAAAAACGTGTCTAAAATCACTACAAAAAAACACGTCAAACAACGCTTAGGGTATGTTCACACGCAATAATTACGGACGTAATTCGGGCGTTTTTGCCCCGAATTACGTCCGAAAAAAGCGCCTCGATAGCACTCACAAACATCTGCCCATTGAAAGCAATGGGCTGACCTTTGTCTGTTCACACGAGGCGTCTATTTACGTCAAAAGACGGCGCAAAATAGACGCCCGCGTCAAAGAAGTGACCTGTCACTTCTTTGGCCGTAATTGGAGCCGTTATTCATTGACTCCAATGAATAGCAGCGCCAATTACGTCCGTAATGGACGCGGCATTCAAGCGCCTGCACATTCCGTTACGGCTGAAATTACGGGGATGTTTCTTCCTGAAAACATCCCCGTAATTTCAGCCGTTACGGACGCTATCGTGTGAACATACCCTCAGGGTATGTTCACACGACAGCGTCCGTAACGGCTGAAATTACGGTCATGTTTCCGCCTGAAAACATCCCCGTAATTTCAGCCGTAACGGCATGTGCAGGCGCTTGAATGCCGCGTCCATTACGGACGTAATTGGCGCTGCTATTCATTGGAGTCAATGAATAACGGCTCCAATTACGGCCAAAGAAGTGACAGGTCACTTCTTTGACGCGGGCGTCTATTTACGCGCCGTCTTTTGACAGCGGCGCGTAAATATACGCCTCGTGTGAACAAACAAACGTCTGCCCATTGCTTTCAATGGGCAGATGTTTGTCAACGCTATTGAGGCGCTATTTTCGGACGTAATTCTGGGCAAATTTAGGGTATGTGCACACGTAGTGACCAAAAACGTCTGAAAATACGGAGCTGTTTTCAAGGGAAAACAGCCCCTGATTTTTAGACGTTTTTTGAGCAACTCTCGTTTTCGGAGCTGTTTTCATTGGAGTCTATGAGAAAACGGCTCCAAAAACGTCCAAAGAAGTGTCCTGCACTTCTTTGCCGAGGCAGTCATTTTACGCGTCGTCGTTTGACAGCTGTCAAACGACGACGCGTAAATTACAGGTCGTCGGCACAGTACGTCGGCAAACCCATTCAAATGAATGGGCAGATGTTTGCCGACGTATTGGAGCCCTATTTTCAGGCGTAAATCGAGGCATAATACGCCTCGTTTATGCCTGAAAATAGGTTATGTGAACCCAGCCTTATGGTGCAAAACCACTTTTTCCAGACAGAATTTTCTGCCTGCAAAAAACTCAGTGTGAACAGGGATCTAAAGCATCCTGTACTGGGGCCCGTAGAAGTAGTTACTGTGACAAGGCCAACAAAGGATGGTATGGACCCACTGTGCGAATTTGGCAGAGGGCTAAACAGGGAAGCGGAGTCTAAGGGATAGCTAGATGTTCACACTTTAACTTCCGTAAAGAGATGTGGACTTGGCAGCTAAAATCTCCAGCTCACTACCCCCAGAGTAGTCTCTGTTGGCAACGGTCGACTTGGACAGGTGAGGTACAATAATAGAAGATGGCAGACGTTCACTTATGGTTAGCAGAGCCAGAGGTCAGGGCAGCAGGAAAATAGGGTCAAATTCAAGCAGGATCAGTAACAGATAATCCAATTAAGTTACAGAAGAGCAGTACTAGTAATTTATACTGAACCTAATTGCTCAGGCAAAGAGCAATGGACGAGGGTACCCTAAGTATCCAGAAATGCTGGGTGAATTGGCGAGTGCTGGCCCTTAAAGAAAGGAAGAGTAAGTGCGTAATCTAGTGGCTAAAAGAAGAACTGAAGGAGAGTGGCGCTGAGGAAGGCCGCAGGCAGCATGGACTAGGTAAGAGGGGCATCATCAGCCGAGTGCAAGAAGACGGCGGGGAGCAGTGAGTACATGGCAGCGGGAGGCAGCGGCTGAGGATGTGGCTATGACAAACTTTTCCAACTAGATACAGATCTACTATTCTATGTAGTGCTCAACATTGTTGACTGGTGTAGAATTGATGAGTCCATGTCTGGACTGTTACATTCTGATGAATTTTTTTATCTAGTTATTATTATTTTATTTTTTTTACATTCTTAAAAACAAACAATTCCCTTCCCCAAGAATATGAGTAACACTATGTATGATTGTTTTCTTTTTCATGGTTCTAGATCTGGTCCTGTCCAAGGCTTTGATACAGTCTAGGAAAGAAGCCAAGATCAAAATGCTTCTAGATTGGGAAGTTTCCCATTTACATTGGTGTGGGTGAAGGTTAATAGGAACCCTCTATGTGCCACCAAGTGGATCAAAAAACATAACTTAATTTTTGAGCCCCATGCAGAATTTTCCAAGAGAATTGTTCCTGCATTTCAATTAGGACTCTTACTTTGTAGATTGTAAAAATAAATATTGAACAGTGATTTATTGTTGCTTTAATTTCAGAATTTTCCCCAAAAATATATATGAAAAAATATATATAAATAAAAAACGAGGCTCAAGTGTTATGTAAAAATCTTGGCTGCCTGATGCCACCACTAGGGGGCCAATCTGTATACAACTACTTTCCAGGTCATTACATGTCCTATTTTTGCCCATTTTCCCAGATCCCTGAATAGACTCAAGTCTATAAGGGATCTATGAAAATTGGTCTCGCATGGGTGCAAATCGGCCATGAATAAAGGACGTTTTTCTTGGCCTAAGTGGCAACAACAGACATTACAGATTGTTATTAATATGCTTTTTGGGGAGCAGAATTCTATGTTATGTATTAAAATATTGGAACACTAGAGCTTTGTCAAGGAAAATGTGCCAAATAATTTATACTACCAATTTCTTAAAATAAAATTGTAATTTTAGATACACTTAAGAAAATATTCTATATACAGTACAACAAGGTAATGGTACAGTAGTTCCTTCCAGGTCTTCAAATTATAAGTTACACAGTTGGGAATTTTGTGTTGTCCCCTGCTGGCATCCATGATGCATGAAGACATGGAGCTGAGCTGTGGAAAAACAAGCTATAGGTTAGTTATAGAATACAATGTGTGTGTCCTTCTTCCTGTTAATACACATTATATAAGTTGCTGAATGGGCACTTTTACTTTAATTACACAAAAATAATAATAATAAAACAAATAAAAATGTAAATGATGAGGTCTTATGAAATACATATAAAAAAAAGAGCCACCTGTGACCCATGCAAGATATAATATATTTACAAATTACAATGAAAGTAATTTAAGTTGAGACAGTCAGAACAGCGTGATCTCCGGTTCATACTGAGATCTTTTTAATATGTCAATATTTTAATCTGTCTGTGGATTCCAAACTCATAATACACCAACATGAAATGCCAGCTTTTATTACTTTACATACAGCTTATTGGGGAAATTCTTTTTCTAATTTATAAAGCTACAGTAAATTATAAAACAAATGTATCTCTAAAACAAGCAAGAGACAATTGTAACACTCAGCAACACTATATCTGTTCCCACAATGTAACTTTATGTCCACCGTGTTGCTAAAACATAAAACATTTTATGTAACACTGTTATTTGTATCTCGAGTTTTATGATACACTATCTGGCCAAAAGTATGTGGACACCTGACGATCACACCTGTATGAGCTTGTTGGAAATCCCATTTCAAAACCATGGGTGGTAATATGGTGTGGGTGATCCTTTTGCAGATATAACAACCTCCACTTTCTGGAAAGACTTTCCACAACATTTTCTGGCGTTTTTCTGTAGGAATTTGTGCTTATTCAACCAAAAGATAATTTGTAAGGTCAACCACTGATGTTGGACGGGGAGGTCTGGCTTGTAATCAGTCTACAAATTCAAAGAACAGCATGATAACGGCAAACATCAGTGGCGTTAGTTGGCACCAGTTATTCATGCATACATTCCCTAGTACCGTCCGCATGAATACTAGCGTATGGACACTAGCACTTGTTCTTGGGTGACCTAGAATTTCTCTCTCTGGACATCTCTGACCTCTGCTTTACAATGATCATCTACACAACTCTTTGAATGAAGAGCCAATTGACCAAGTCAAAGCGACATTCTTCCATCCTGAAAACCACGGCTCTGCTCCGTGCAGCAGGTCTGACTCGCATGCTTGGCCAATCAAAGAGGGAGCTTTATTTTAATTAACCTGAAGCTTTACCAGTGATCTTTATGTTTGACTTGGATTTATTTTCTATGCTTTTTGTGACCTGTCTGCAGGGATGTCATCAGCAATTTTACTGACACGACTGATCCGGCACTGCTGATATGGCAACCCTGTGCCGGGCTGGCAACAGGCACTCAGGATTCCTGCCACCTCAGCCCACCATAAAGAGAGTTCCTCCTCCTTACACAGACGCAGATGCACATTGTGTCACTTTGAGAAGGAGGAGGAGAGAAATGGGGGACGGAGGAGCCGGGAAGACATGAGGGCTGGCACTGACCTTTGCTTATTTGACGTAGGTTACAAGAACGGGCCTTGTGCATTTATGGGCCTTTTCCTTTGACCTAGGAGAAGCTACAGTGAAGGAAATAAGTATTTGATCCCTTGCTGATTTTGTAAGTTTGCCCACTGTCAAAGTCATGAACAGTCTAGAATTTTTAGGCTAGGTTAATTTTACCAGTGAGAGATAGATTATATAAAAAAAAAAAACTGAAAATCACATAGTCAAAATGATATATATTTATTTGCATTGTGCACAGAGAAATAAGTATTTGATCCCCTGCCAACCATTAAGAGTTCAGCCTCCTCCAGACCAGTTACACGCTCCAAATCAACTTGGTGCCTGCATTATAGACAGCTCTTACATGGTCACCTGTATAAAAGACTCCTGTCCACAGACTCAATTAATCAGTCTGACTCTAACCTCTACAACATGGGCAAGACCAAAGAGCTTTCTAAGGATGTCAGGGACAAGATCATAGACCTGCACAAGGCTGGAATGGGCTACAAAACCATAAGTAAGACGCTGGGTGAGAAGGAGACAACTGTTGGTGCAATAGTAAGAAAATGGAAGACATATAAAATGACTGTCAATCGACATCGATCTGGGGCTCCATGCAAAATCTCACCTCGTGGGGTATCCTTGATCATGAGGAAGGTGAGAGCTCAGCCGAAAACTACACGGGGGGAACTTGTTAATGAACTCAAGGCAGCTGGGACCACCGTCACCAAGAAAACCATTGGTAACACATTACCCCGTAATGGATTAAAATCCTGCAGTGCCCGCAAGGTCCCCCTGCTCAAGAAGGCACATGTACAGGCCCGTCTGAAGTTTGTAAATGAACATCTGGATGATTCTGAGAGTGATTGGGAGAAGGTGCTGTGGTCAGATGAGACTAAAATTGAGCTCTTTGGCATTAACTCAACTCGCCGTGTTTGGAGGAAGAGAAATGCTGCCTATGACCCAAAGAACACTGTCTCCACTGTCAAGCATGGAGGTGGAAACATTATGTTTTGGGGGTGTTTCTCTGCTAAGGGTACAGGACTACTTCACCGCATCAATGGGAGAATGGATGGAGACATGTACCGTCAAATCCTGAGTGACAACCTCCTTCCCTCCACCAGGACATTAAAAATGGCTCGTGGCTGGTTCTTCCAGCACGACAATGACCCGAAACATACAGCCAAGGCAACAAAGGAGTGGCTCAAAAAGAAGCACATTAAGGTCATGGAGTGGCCTAGCCAGTCTCCAGACCTTAATTCCATCGAAAACTTATGGAGGGAGCTGAAGATCCGAGATGCCAAGCGACAGCCTCGAAATCTTAATGATTTACAGATGATCTGCAAAGAGGAGTGGGCCAAAATTCCATCTAACATGTGTGCAAACCTCATCATCAACTACAAAAAATGTCTGACTGCTGTGCTTGCCAACAAGGGTTTTGCCACCAAGTATTAAGTCTTGTTTGCTAAAGGGATCAAATACTTATTTCTCTGTGCACAATGCAAATAAGTATATATAATTTTGACAATGTGATTTTCTTTTTTTTTTATATATAATCTATATCTCACTGGTAAAATTAACCTAGCCTAAAAATTCTAGACTGTTCATGTCTTTGACAGTGGGCAAACTTACAAAATCAGCAAGGGATCAAATACTTATTTCCTTCACTGTATATGGGCCCCATTGTGTTTGTTTTGCAGAGGCAGATGGGGGCAGGCGGCGGGCAGCCCAATTTTATTAGACTTGTGGCAGTGACACTAATACTAATCTGATGGCGGTCCAGCCTCTGTACCTCGTCTGGTTTGCTGACCTTTTTCAGTACTCACTTTGTGTATAGTTTGTGCCCTCCTGTACTCTGTTTGGCTATTGTACCCCTTCGTCCTGACTCTGGCTTGTTACTGACTACGTATCTGCTGTGTCCTTTGGTTCTTCACCTGTTTGAAGGATCTTGAACCAGCAAGTCAAACACGAGACCTTCCCTTACTACCAGCAACCACCTCCTCCTCTACGTTCTTCCTTCTCTGGTTCCTCCAAGCAGTTACCCAATGAGTCAATAACTAAATAACCAACATGCACTTTAAGGGGCCACAGAGTACCAAGACCCATACCAACGTTGCTGGAAGAGGGGGCCCTATAGTTTTAGTGATCCGGTTTAATACTTTCTCTGGATAGCTCGGTGCATTACAATTTCTCACCAGGTTTTACTTATTAGTCTATGGAACAAAGTCACTTTTAAAAAAAGCATTATGTCCATTCTCCGTCAGCAGATTTATAAATGTAGAGTTAGTAATAATTAATAATATGGCACATCTACAGACATGGCTCTAAAATGGAGTTTTAATATAAGCATTCTAATTATTGTTTGTTTAGCCCTCCTTTAATTTGCTGCCATGGATGAAATTAAAATTACCATAATGGGAATGCAGATCATTATCATACAATATTAACCATCATTAAAATATACTAATGCATTAATGTTGCAATAAAAATAAAATTATCAATAAAGTGGATCAATAACTATGCTCATATGCTGGTAATGAAAGCATCAGCTAACATTAGGAAGGGCTACCAAGTGACTGCGTCCAGACAGGAGTATGAACCCAGCTCTTCTCAGAAAGGGGCCTTGACCAAGAGAGTTTTTTTCTTCCTGTCTATATAAGAGAAGTGAAAGCAAGCAGTATACAGATGTAGCAGGGCTGATTTTGTTATTTTACACACAATTCAATGCAATATTACAAAATTAAAAGGGTTGTCCAGGTCCAGAGTTGTTATTTGTACTGATGACCTATCTACAGAATAGGTCATCAGCATTTGATCGGTGGTGGTCCGACACCCGGACCCCACGCTGATCAGCTGTCACGGCTGCCTCCGGACGCTGGAAGTTATGCGGTGGTCAGTGCCGGAAGCAGTTGGCTCCATACACTGTATAGCGGCCATGCTGCAGAGCTGCAGTAACCCAGCATTTTCCACGGCGGACATTCCGAGCGAAAAACTGCACCACAGTTTGGTGCAGTTTTTCACCCAGAATTCCCTGCGGTGCACAGGGCCGGATACGCTGTGTGCTCTTATCCAGCGTATACGCCGCGTGTGAACTCAGCCTAAGAACGGTGAAACTATGGAACTCTCTGCCAAAGGATGTTGTGATTGTTGAGTCACTGAACACGTTCAGGAGTGTCATATTTTTCGAAGTTATCGGTACTAGATTTCTGGAGATGGAACGTTGATGAAGCGATTTATTCTGATAACCGGATTAGAAGTTAGGAAGGAGTTTTCCTTCTATATGGGGTAATTGGCAGCTGACTTATAGGGGGTTTTGCCTTCCTCTGTATCAACACGGTACGTTTATAGGTTGGACATGATGGTTCTGTGTCTTCCTTCAACCTTATCAGCTATGTGACTGTGTACTGTAACTAATATGTTTACCTTTGGTGTTATACATGACTGCATGTAAACCTTATTATTTTTCACCGTGAATTATCGTGATGTACATAGGAACAGTTACATGACGTGGCATAGTTATCGGAGTACAGTAGACTGCAGATGAACAGTTTCTTTATGGTGGTTCTACAGCAGGCTGCAATTTCAAAAGAAGAATCTTAGAATCTCAATAGAATCTTACAAATCGTTTTACCCATTGATTCTCAAAAATACTTTTGAGTCATTGGAATGATTCATTGCATACCCTAAACCTGGACAGACTGGACAACTCCTGTACAGAAACCTCTGTATTTACACTATAGGGTTAATGAAGCACTTCATAAATACCCATCGAATATAAGCAAGGTCCATGTAATAAATGGATACACTGAGTTATCAAATCTCTGCTCTGGCAAATAGTCAGGATGGGGTCCTAAGCAGGGAACTCCTTCTATTAACTCTACATACACTTTGGGCAACCTATTAAAGAGATTTTCCCCAAAAAAAAACTCGCTTGTCTCTTTCTGCATCACTTACTGACTTTAATAAAGAGTAGAGCGAATCATCAAACATTGTAATGCCGGCGGCGGGTGCCACTCCTGCTGGTTGTCCTTGCCGTAGGGTTTCTCACCTCTCCTGCTGGCTCCCTGGTCCAACGAGCATGTTGGCAATCCGTGCCCACCGGCATGCTGTCTCTCACAGTGGGTGCGAACACCTGCATCTTTCCCAACCAATCACAGATGCCCAGTGCGTACTTAACGCAGCCTCTCTGTTTTCCTGACACCTGAGCAACTTTGGTGCAACTTTAGTTTGTTCCCGTAAAGGTTCCATTCGTATCCTGCTAAGCACTACCAGTCTGTATCCCGCTACCTGTTACCAGTCTGTATCCAGCTACCTGCTACCAGTCCATATCCTGCTACCTGCCACCAATCGTGTTCTTGCAAAATTTCCATTCATCTACTGCTACCTGCTACCAGTCTGTATTCCGCTACCTGCTACCAGTCTGTATCCCGCTACCTGCTACCAGTCTGTATCCTGCTACCTGCTACCAGTCTGTATCCTGCTACTCGATACAAGCCTGTGGCCTACTACCTGTTGGTAGTATCCTGCTGCGAGCCAGACACCTGCTACAAACTGTGACCTGTGACTTATACCTTCCTCCTACAGTATCATCATGCCTGTGTCTGAACCTACAGTGTACTTTGCCATTGTCTGGTGGTCCACTGGACCAGCTGCTACTCACACCAGGACTAGAGGACTACCTCACGAGGTAGTGATCAAGTAGTCTCACAAAGTCCAGATCCCCGTACAGGGGTTAAAGGTTGAATACCGGAGAGGTTACTTAGACAATGCCCTCAGAGGTCGCCCAAAGTAAAACCTATTGAGTAACACAGTGGGTCCACAACCTGCTGGTTATTACAAACATCCTACTCTCTATGAATTATTCACCGTGAATCTCAAACCTGGCGAATTGGTTCTACCATCTCTAATAGAGCTGTACATGAAACTCCTTCTTGGCCAATAATGGGGATTGGGGGACCCGTTGTACTAGATCAGCCAGGTTGCCCAGCAGTAGGACCCCATCTATCTGAATTTTATGTTGTATCTAGTCATCTGGCCATAAAACTTCCTTGTGGGAAAACACTTTTAATTTATGTAAAGTGAGAAATTATAAATTCCAATGTAATAATGCATTGGTTTACGTTCAACTGCCGCAAAATCACCGTGTGGGACCAAAGACTTAATAACTTTCCATAAAAACAATATCCATTTTTAAAGCTAATTAGAAGCGGATAAACTTTGTATAGGTGAACTAATTCTGAATTTCCTTCTCATTTCCTACAGTTATATAAGGTTCTCCAGCGAGAGCTCAGTGTGTACATTTTTCTCCATTTCATAGGAATCAGGAAGGATAAGGTAGAATTAAATCCATTCTGACACTTGAAAATTGATTCCCTTAAGCAACTGGTCTGTTCAGAGAACTCCTGCCAATAAGACCTGGGGGGGACTCGAGCCGTATATTGGTGAAGCTGGGACTCTAGTGAATTGAATTCCACTTGGTGTATACATTATATTGTAACTAGTGCAACCTTTTCCAAATTAAAATTACACAAAAGCCAATAAATGACCTTTCTCTATTCCCCAATGTTATCTTGAACTTTCCGATATTTTTGAGAATTTTTTATTTTCTGATTGCGTAAAGTCGAAATATCATTTTCCCCATATAGAATAATTGTGAAACTAGGACATACCATGTAATAGGGTACAGATGTTTTATTCTTTCATTTGGCCCCACATACATTGAATAGTCAGAGTTTTACTGCAACAATCCTTAACATGGATTTCAGATATTAAAGGTCTTCCACGTATTGGGAGAACAGGGGTCGGCTTGCTCAGTTCTTTCTTTAAAGGGTTATTTCCAACTCCCTTGTTAAAAATTTTTTAGGTAATACATTTGGATATGAAATAAGTTGTATTTTGCACACCTACTTTTGATGGCTCCTTCTGTTTTCCCTGCTTCTCTTTCCTGAAATGCGGGTGTGTCGCTCGCCCATCTCTCTCTCTGCCACCAAGTGCTTCCTTCTCTGTGCGATTACCAAGGGATGGACCCCAATAGTTGGTGGGCGCAAGAGATTCAAAGTGTATGGAGTGCCTGCCGGCAAACAGAGCCCTTGTTTCCCAACTACCAAAATTAAAATAACAAGTTTTATTTGGTATAGACGACCATAAACAGACTACAAAGAGATTAAAATTCCTGGTCCATTGCTGATAGAGATCAGCATAGTGCAATGTGTGGACAATTGAAAAAGCAGGGTGCTAGCGACTGCAGACCGCAACACCACGCTGTAAGTTAGATTACTAAAGATTCAGCAGGACCAGAGGTTAAAATTCAAAAAAGCCCTCCCGACATGTTTCGCTACCGACGTAGCGTCTTCAGGGGTATTGGGGCTAGTGACAGCGAGCAGCGGAATCCACAGACCTATATACGCAGAGAACCATCTACAGCTGTGACTGCAATCAGTTGAAAGCCAATCAAAAGACGAGCGGCGGGCCAAGCCTCCACTCGGCTGACTGACAGCCAGCAGCACCAATCGCCGGTAAGACACCGGCTACCAATGGATGCGGTGCCGGCGCGCATGCGCAGTAATGGAAAAACCGGAGATAGAAAGAATCTGCCAGTTACAAAAATATTGAGATACACATAGGCGCATGTACGATAAAATGCATGCAGACATAGTGCTATATAGCTCTTAGGTAAGATGCAACTGCCAGGTTAGTGCATGGGCGGAAATAAAGAGAAATCATTTGTGAATGAATACGCAGATAGTTATGACTGCAGTACAATGGACTGCAATAATGATTAGCATATGTCAAACGCCAACCATAAAGTGCCCACGATAGTGGCACCAGTTTTGGTCTGCAGTGAGAGCCCAATTTTAAACTTAAAATTAAAGGAGACCGTCGCAATAGTCACTAGAAAAGTCTAAATGGTTATTCAGGATTAGATTAACATCAATGAATATATCGCTAAATGCCCCTGTCCTAAATTTTATGTTGGTAAAACCATACAGGAATTGAGGAGGAGAATCTCTAAACACCTAAGTACTATCCATCACAAAGAAGACACACCACTCTCTAGGCATGTGCATTCTGTACATGGTGGGGATGTTCGTGCCTTACAATTTTGGGGCATTACCCATATTAAACTTGGCCCGAGAGCAGGTAACTTGGATCGTAGGTTATTACAGGAGGAGGCACGCTGGATCCATCGTTTGGGCTCCCTAAGTCCAGGGGGCCTCAACGAGGGTTTTACCTTTGCGCCATTTTTGTGAATTTATCTATTATCATCTTCTGGTCTTTCATTTTGTTCTTGTATATGATGCCCCTTTGGGCAATTTTTGTTATAAGTTGCATTTTGATATATCTGACTCTAATTATGACTGTACCTTTTGATATCTCTCACCATTCATTGATGTTAATCTAATCCTGAATAACCATTTAGACTTTTCTAGTGACTATTGCGACGGTCTCCTTTAATTTTAAGTTTAAAATTGGGCTCTCACTGCAGACCAAAACTGGTGCCACTATCGTGGGCACTTTATGGTTGGCGTTTGACATATGCTAATCATTATTGCAGTCCATTGTACTGCAGTCATAACTATCTGCGTATTCATTCACAAATGATTTCTCTTGATTTCCGCCTATGCACTAACCTGGCAGTTGCATCTTACCTAAGAGCTATATAGCACTATGTCTGCATGCATTTTATCGTATATGCGCCTATGTGTATCTCAATATTTTTGTAACTGGCAGATTCTTTCTATCTCCGGTTTTTCCATTACTGCGCATGCGCGCCGGCACCGCATCCATTGGTAGCCGGTGTCTTACCGGCGATTGGTGCTGCTGGCTGTCAGTCAGCCGAGTGGAGGCTTGGCCCGCCGCTCGTCTTTTGATTGGCTTTCAACTGATTGCAGTCACAGCTGTAGATGGTTCTCTGCGTATATAGGTCTGTGGATTCCGCCGCTCGCTGTCACTAGCCCCAATACCCCTGAAGACGCTACGTCGGTAGCGAAACATGTCGGGGGGGCTTTTTTGAATTTTAACCTCTGGTCCTGCTGAATCTTTAGTAATCTAACTTACAGCGTGGTGTTGCGGTCTGCAGTCGCTAGCACCCTGCTTTTTCAAGTGTCCACACATTGCACTATGCTGATCTCTATCAGCAATGGACCAGGAATTTTAATCTCTATGTAGTCTGTTTATGGTCGTCTATACCAAATAAAACTTTTTATTTTAATTTTGGTAGTTGGGAAACAAGGGCTCTGTTTGCCGGCAGGCATTCCTTCTCTGTGCGCGCTCCTGATGAGCATGCGAGGAGGAATGGTTGGGAGATTGCAGCCTCATCACGCTCTTGGGAATCGAGCCAGCAGAGACATGGGGAACTGCTCAAGAACGGAAGTAGATTGCAAGCTACAGTGGGGTGACGTATTTAAGTGCTGAGCTTTGTTCGGGTACTGTATATATGTACTGAGGTTGGTTCTGGTGCTGTATATATGTAGTGAGCTTTGTTGCGGTACTGTATGTATGTACTGAGTTTGGTTCTAGTGCTGTATATATGTATGATCTTGGTTCTGGAGCCGTATATGTCAGAGCTTGGTTCTGGATCTGTAATTATATAGGATATATTTATAATAACAAAATTGCAGGGCAGATGGAATTGTTCTCAATTCATTGTATATTTAATGGGAATCTGTCTGGTAGTTTTAACCCCTTGAACCGCCACCATGCAGTAATGCAGGACCTGACAATATTTCCAAACATTCCCCTGTATGTTTCAGATGCAGCAAAATCTATAAAATCAAAATGGCGCATATCATATGCTAATTACTCATTAAAGGGTCATGGGGCGGTGCCGCTAACCTGAAGTGTCACATAGTCCTGCCTCCAAACCCACCTTTCCATGCTTGATTGACATCCCCCTGGCCGTTATACATCACTACCAGTCTCCTCCAACTTTCTCGGATGCGCCATTGCCTTGTACTACTTGGGCATGCACCGTTCAGCGGGATGTACTCTCCCCGGCTTCATCACTGCACCACGCATGCCAGTACAAGGCAATGGCACATCCACCAAAGTTGGAGGAGGCTGCTAGTGATGTAGAAAAGCTAGAATTGGCCCTACCACAGGTGTATATAATACAGCACCTACATAAGGGGTTAAATTCAACGTGTTTATTTATTTGGGACATTGTATGAATCATAAAGAAGGTTTTGTGCATGGTTTGATAACTTCTCTCTTATCAATATTTAACAGTAATTATGCATAGAATATAATTGTGCAAACTTTGCAAATAATTTGATACATTGTATTTCGTAGTCCAGTCACATCCAGAGCAGTTTTATACTTGATGTTGGACATGTGACCTAACAACCAAGCTTTGTGTAATTTCCGTCTCTAATCTCACAGTGCGCTCTAATTTGAAAACAGAATTCTGATTGCAGCTTTTGATGTGATTGGAAAAGAAATGATCATATAAGTGGTCACATTGTATTCAATTTTCAATATTTGTATTTCTACAGAATTTTTGCTTTTTGACAAATCGTTAACTTTTTATAGTTTGGAACAGGGTTTTAAGCCCATAACAATGTCTGAGAAATGTACGGCATCTTTACAATAAGCGTATTGTGCACTGGTCGACCAACGAATCATTTCCAGTTGGCAGTTAACCCAGAAAAACTATTGCTCCTTCCCGGAGACCGGACAGCAAGTTACAGCCTATTAATCTTCCTGATGTAATGGATTGTAAGTCTTTCAGAAATAAAGCGTAAAGTGTGATTGTTACGTGTATTATGGATCACTCAATGATGATATGGAGAATATGTATTAACCTTGGCACATGAATCCTCAAGGGCATCTCAGGGTTTAGGTAATCTTCTTATTTTACTTGCACCACACTTCGACTTTCACTCAAGGGCTTATTTAACAGCATTTTCTTAAGTGAAATGGCGCAGGATAAGATGTGTTTGGTTATTACAGATTACAGCCTATATATCTTAGCAACCAAACCTATTGCATAGGGGAATCTTGGAATGTTTGCCACTCGAACTCATTAAAAAGTAACAAATACATATATATATACATTTTTAGTTTTTTTAACCAAGCTCTTTTTCCCTTTTTATAAGTGTTTTTCTCGTTTGGTTAATCAAATACTTTTTGCTACTTTATTTTTTGTGATACATGGACTTTATTTTTATGGCAGTTTAATTTTTTTGGTGGTGTTGGTGGAAAATCTAAAATATATTTTTAAAGTGTGTCACCCTTTATGGTCATTTTGATATAGGGAAGTATAGTTTTGGGTCAGGGCAGGGCTACCGCTGTGGTTGGTGGCGGGTTTCGTTTTGGTGAGATTTTACCTTTACATTTATTTTTTACATTGGTGTTTACCCCAGTTATTGGAGCTGGCATATTATTAACCCCATTTACAGGGGGAAATTATGCTTTTATTTCTACACTTTAGAACTAAGACCCAGTTGCTCCTGCAGCTACCTGGCCCCCAGCGATCATGTGATTCATCATGTCATCACCGGGACTGTAACATTTAGTTGCAATGAGTGCCACATATTCAGGGATCAGGAAGGCAGGGACGGTAGTAAACGATCTTTGCCTTCCCTACAAGAAGTCCGGTTGTCTTTAACAGCTGCTTCTTCTCTGTACCGGTCTCAGCAGATGATAGACAGTCTGCAAACAGTTATTTTATATTTAATATTTAATTCTATATAGCCATTACTTAGTTATATGACTAACCTTTGATGTGAGCGGACAGCCTTTTTCCTTCAGTTGCTGGAACAGGAAGTAGCTATCTGTCTCCTACCATTGTCAGCCATATTAGATTTCATGTGGCTGCTTTTTCTGTCACCCCCTCTATCTCTCAGGTCGTCTTGGGAGTAAACTAAAGCTAAAGTGCCCGTACACTTTATTTAAACGGAGATTTAATCTCTGTCTGATCTCTTTTTATAAATGTGTCAAACAAACCGAAACCTTCAACCTCATTGAAAAATCAGTGATGAAATGAGCAGCTAACGTCTCCTACTTTGTTTAAATAAAAAATGGATACACTATAGCTTTAATTTGTGGCATAAATGCATTAAAAGGAAGTTGTTATTCATGTAATATTATGTATACATATCATGTATGTTATACAAAGTAGCCAAAAACTAGAAATGGAAATTGCAAAAGGCCATGAAGAGTTAATGCATGATGACCTTCAGACTGTTCATTGGACCCATGGTCTAAAAAGTGACACATAAATTTGATTTTTGATCTAAAGTATACAACAATGAATCTCTAATTTAGTCCTCAAGTACCACAAACAGAAAATGTTTCAGTATTTTCTTAGTGTTGCATAGACGACATTCTTCTAGTCAGCACGTCAGGAATTGCCACATGTGTTCTCTCTGTGGGATAACCTCAAATCATGAGCTGTTGGCTGAAATTCAGAAATACTGAGCTACAAAGACATAACTTGAAGTGGGCCCCAGTGTATAATCTGTAATAGGGCCCCCACCTACAATGTGTCATTTTTAATACTAGTGTCTTCTTATATGACAGAGAGAATTTGGGGCCCCCACAGTCACCGGGGCCATGTGTGACTGCTACTTCTGCACCCTCTATAGCTGCACCCCTGCTGGTCTACACAATAAACTAGACTCGTGACTTATAGACTACATGAGTAATACCCAAGACTAGAGAAGTGTTACCTCTCCCCTATCCAGCAATGATCTCTTACTGCCAGTCATGCTTCTCCACTTCCAGCCGCATCGGGTTGATATAACTACCTGCACCACTGCTCTCCTTTCTCCGATCCATCGATGATCTCCTGCTGGTGGCCGCGGCTTTCTATTACTTCCAGCTGCCAGTCACATCAGGAAATCTAACGCCCCCTGATGACATCAGACCTGTCAGCCTAAGGGGAATATGGCCATTGCCTGGGCTAGTTTATTGTTTGATCTTGACTATGATTTTGACCTAATCCTTGCCTCTGAATTCTACCCTGATCTTGCTCCTTCAGATTACTCACCTGGTACCTGTAGTCTGACCTTCTGGTTTTGACCCCTGGTTTGTCTTCTGATTACTTCTTCATCTCATCCACTGGTTTGTTGCATCTTGAAGGCCCTCCTGGTGATAACCCCGGGCTCTATTTCTGGCTTCTCCTCCGCCTTGTGCCAACAATTCAGCAGCGTACCCGTCACTAATTGATGACAATTCCGGTGACTGCGACCATGGAATCCTTCCGGGAATGTCTAGACCTCCTTGTGGAGATTGAGGGTTTAGAACAGGGAGATTTCTTAGACTTCACACCAAAGCAATTGCGACTCAAGGATCCACTTCTCACTGCGAATCGTAAGAAGATGGTAGAATTGGTCAAGAGTCACAGTGATTCCCCTTTTGGGTGCACAACAGGTTGAAATTATAACCAACAAACCATACGGGTGCTGTTTTTGTATCATGACTTTTCTCTGACTTTTTGCAATTCTCATAAGAATATAATTAGACTGAATCATATTTGTCCAAACAAGCTAAAAAAGTGAAGACATCCACAGAGTGATAAAACAAGCGTCTTCTTGGCCAAGCGCATCCTAAAAAGCTTTCTTAATGATAAATATTTAAAGTCGGTCTCCTTATCTGTCTTTTTCTTTTACCATTTCTTAAGGAGAGCACTTGAAAAGTGTCTACTCCAGCATATTAAACGCATTGTTCATTTATTAGTGGAGCTGGATAGTCACCAAAACTAGTTATCTCCAAACTATACCCTGTGGTTACTTTTTAATGGCACTGTAGCTGCGCTTTACGTTAAAATGAACTTAACAAGCTGTTAATTATTTTAGTCCTTGTGTGAATGAAATCAATTTACACATGCACCTCATCAAGAAAAAATTTGGAAAAAAAAAAACATAACAACGTCGGGTTATAATGAGCTATTTATGAGCTCGATGGCTCATAATTAAAGGAACAGTCCACAATTGTCTAAACCAATGGTCTATGAATAGCTAAGTCGCCATGAAATAGAAATCAATTAGTTCTCCTTTAATAGACTCATCATCGCGCCTTTAATTGGCCTATCAATAATACCCGTGCACCCCTAAAGCAAAGTTGGTCCTTATTACTCCAACTAATTAAAAACAAACTTAAAAGCTGACTTGATGAGTGATGTATAATTATTCATGAGAGAGACATTTTTGCAAGAGACAAAAGGCTTTAGTGTTGATATTTTTCGAGTGACCTAAAAACATTGTGTAACTGTCTCCGCGCTAGCGAAAGTGACTTTTTGATTGGCGTAATGAGCAAAACAGATGGGTTTCAACTGAAATTGCACAAAACTCCCCATAGAATAGAGAAAAATGCTGACAGATAACAGCAGAGAGATATTCTCCAGAGCCGCCGAGGATTAAATTTTAAACATCCTGTGAACAACCCCACATGCTCAATCAACAGTGTTTAGAAATATCATATAAGTAGAATTGAATTCTAAAAAACACTGTTGAATACGATGTAATTAGAAGGCTGCGGCATGATGGCGTTGATGGGGATTTGCCTGCAACAAAGCAATATAATTCCGTCTTGTGTGGAGTGTTTTAAGTAGGATACTCCGAGATATCCCCACATGGATCTGCTCGGAATAATCTGTCACAGAACAACTTCTAACTTGTATCACATTAGGAGAGTGGCGGAGGATTCGGGCTTTATTTAATTAAGTGGAACTGTCCTCTCGACGTGCTACCTCCAGCCAGTGCCCTATTGTCTTTCCAGTCTCCGAGAAAAGAACGTATCTATAAAGTAATATGTCACATTGATTAAATTATAAGCAGAACGCAAGAAGGAAAGTGCTGGTAGCAGCTGGAAGAGGCTTCTGTAGATACATGGACCACGGAGAGCTGCTGCTTATTGAATTACATGTATAGGTAAAGTGGATTTAGTGTAACCAGCAGCGTTAATGATTTGGAGAGTTTTCCTGATACATTTGATAAGTCTCTGCTGCTTTGTTTCTTTAGCCCAGCGCTCTGTTCCTTGCATCACTACTTGTAGAAATTTTGGCTGCCTGTTGTTACCACTAGGAGACGATTTCTATGCAGCTTTATATGGCTCGTACTCTGAAGGAAAGCAATGATAGATAGATAGATAGATAGATAGATAGATAGATAGATAGATAGATAGATAGATAGATAGATAGATAGATAGATAGATAGATAGATAGATAGATAGATAGATAGATATGAGATAGATAGATAGATAGATAGATAGATAGATAGATAGATAGATAGATAGATAGATAGATAGATAGATAGATAGATAGATAGATAGATATGGGATAGATAGATAGATAGATAGATAGATAGATAGATAGATAGATAGATAGATAGATAGATAGATAGATAGATAGATAGATAGATAGATAGATAGATAGATAGATAGATGAGATAGATATGAGATAGATAGATAGATAGATAGATAGATAGATAGATAGATAGATAGATAGATAGATAGATAGATAGATAGATAGATAGATATGAGATAGATAGATAGATAGATAGATAGATAGATAGATAGATAGATAGATAGATAGATAGATAGATAGATAGATAGATAGATAGATAGATATGGGATAGATAGATAGATAGATAGATAGATAGATAGATAGATAGATAGATAGATAGATAGATAGATAGATAGATAGATAGATAGATAGATAGATAGATAGATAGATAGATATGGGATAGATAGATATGAGATAGATAGATAGATAGATAGATAGATAGATAGATAGATAGATAGATAGATAGATAGATAGATAGATAGATAGATATGAGATAGATAGATAGATAGATAGATAGATAGATAGATAGATAGATAGATAGATAGATAGATAGATATTGGCTCCTAATAGTACTTTATATGTACTGTGTGTAGCCATATATAGTTTGCCCCCTAATGGTGGTTGGGGTGCTTTACCAGGGGCGTGACTTGAAGCTCCAATGCAGAATCTCAAATAGCCCCACCCCACACACACCTACTATGTGCTATTTACAATAATGGTGTCTTCTTGTGTGGTAGAGGGGCTTTTGGTGGACCCCTCAGGCCCAAGTGTCTAAGTGTGTCTGCTGCTTCTGCAACCCCTGTAGCTATGCCCTGTGCTTTACATGTGTGAGGGCTTTTAATTCTCTGAGGAAGAGCATTATATATAGATTGCCCCCTACTGGTAGTAATAGTTAGTTTACATGTACTGAATGTGGGATCAATTTTGAATGCTCTGACGAGGAAGAACATATAGAGATTGCCCCCTATTGGTGGTAATAGGTACTTTACATGTACTGTACGTGGGATTCTACTGCTCTGAAGAAGACCCATATAAGGATTGCCCCATAATGATGACAATAGGTCAGGTCAGGGTCTCAAAAGATCAGGGGCACAAGCCCCGAAAAAATATATTTACCCCCCACCTGAAAAATAAATACATTTTTACATAGATCACATCTATAAGACTAATAGCTACACCGCTGGATAGAATTGGATGCATTGTCTCAGCAGACAGTATCATGCATGATAGACTTAGATACATGGTCCTAGTAGACAGTATCACACATGATAGACTTAGATACATTGCCTAGCAGACAGTATCACACATGATAGACTTAGATACATTGCCTAGCAGACAGTATCACACATGATAGAATTAGATACATGGTCCCAGTAGACAGTATCATACATGATAGGCTTAGATACATGGCCCCAGCATACAGTACCACACATGATGGGCTTAGATAACTGGCCCCAGCAGACAGTATCACACATGATGGGCTTAGATACATGGCCCCAGCAGACAGTATCACACATGATAAACTTAAGGCTCATTCAGACGAGCGTGATTTTCATCCGTATGCTGTGCATTGAAACAACGCACAGCACACGGACCCATTCACTTCAATGGGGCTGTTCACACATGCGTTGTTTTTCACGCAGTGTGTATCCGTTGCGTGAAACTCACTGTATGTCCTATATTGGTGAGTTTTTACAAACCTAGCCACCAATTGAAGTCAATGGATGCGTGAAAACCACGGACACCATCAGACGACACCCATGTGCTGTTAGTGTTTCACACATCAATTACACTGAAAAAAAAAGTGCTTGCAAGTGCGTGAAAAACACGTCACACGCAAAGCACAATGATGCAAAACGCACCACACACGGACAGATTTACGCACGTTTTTTTCAGTGCGTAAATCTGTCATGCTCGTGTGAATGTAGCCTTAGATACAGGGCCCAAGCAGTAAGTATCCTTGTACTAAACCTCAGGAAAAATTTGGCATTTCTGGGGCCCCAACCAAAGTTATGTCTCGGGGCTCTAATCAAAGACACCTGTAGAGATTTCCCCACAAAATGCCCCCTGTATATAGTGTCACAAACCCCCCTGTATACAGTGTCACTACCCCCCTGTATATAGTATCAGAACCCCCCTGCATATAGTATCAGAACCCCCTGTATATAGTATCACAACCCCCCTGTATGGTTCCACACACAGTCCCCCTGCCATACATCCCCCTTGTAGACAGCGCCATGCAGTCTCCTTTAGGTATTCCCACATAGCCATCTTGTCTCAGCAGACAGTATCATACATGATAGGCTTAGATACATGGCCCAGCAGACAGTATCCCACATGATAGACTTAGATACAAGGCACCAGCAGACAGTATCACACATGATAGGCTTAGATATAGGGCTCAGCAGACAGTATCACACATAATAAGCTTAGATATAGGGCCCAGCTCGCTGACATTGCGGCTCCAGCGCTGGACCCAGGAAAGGTAAGTATAATAATTGTTTTGCTTTTTTATGTGTTACAAATTTTTTGGGTGTATTTGTATTTTTTTACAGGTTCGGTTGAAGGTCTACTTAGAATTTGAGGACTACTTTGATTATGGCTTTTTTATTAGCAATAGAAAGGTTAATGAGATTTGTGTGTTTTTTTTATTTCAATAAAATATTTTTTCTGCGTCTCTGTATTTTTTTAAACTTTATTACTACCACCTTAGTAATGGCTGCTGGCTGACTGACAACGTGCATTACTAAGGTGAGGCTTAGGGTTATGCCGGTGCAGAGGCTAACACTAACCCCCATTATAACCCCGGTACCCACCGCCACCAGGGGTACCGGGAAGAGCCGGGTATAATCCGCAGGCTGTTATTATTAGAATGGGAAAGGTCAAAAACAGTGGCCCTTCCCACCCTGTTAATGCTAGCCTGATGCTGCTATGTTGTATCTGGCTGGTTATGAAAAATGACGGGTAACGCACAACTTTTATTCCATTTAAATAATAAATAAATCAATAAATGACGTATTTATATGCTCAGCTTTGTTCGGGTACTGTATATATGTACTGAGCTTGGTCCTGGTGCTGTATATATGTACTGAGCTTGGTTCTGGTGTTGTATATACATCAAAAAGAGAAAAAGCGAAGCAGCACTCAAAAATAATTGGGTTTATTCATCCTGGATGTTGGACAATGTTTCACTTTCCCTTTGAAGGCTTTTTCTCTTTTTGACGTGTATTATATAAAGAGAGATCACTCCTTTGTTTGAAACATAGCACTGGCCCTACCAGGCGTGAAACCACAGTGCTGCTCTAATCTTCGTTTTTTGTTTTTTTTTGGTGTTGTATATATGTACTGAGCTTGGTTCTGGTGTTGTATATATGTACTAAACTTGGTTCTGGGGCTGTATATTCGTACTGAGCTTTGTTCTGGGGCTGTATATATGTATTGAGCTTTGTTCTGGTGCTGTATTTATGTACTGAGCTTGGTTCTGAAGTTGTATTTATGTACTGAGCTTTATTCTGGTGCTGTATATATGTACTGAGCTTGGTTCTGGTGTTGTATAAATGTACTAAACTTGGTTCTGGGGCTGTATATTCGTACTGAGCTTGGTTCTGGTGCTGTATATATGTATTGAGCTTGGTTTGGGTGCTGTATTTATGTACTGAGCTTGGTTTTGATCGTGTATGTACTGAGCTTTGTTCTGTTGCTGTATATATGTACTGAGCTTGGTTCTGGTGTCGTATATATGTATGAGCTTGGTTGTGGTGCTGTATATATGTACTGAGCTTTGTTCTGTTTCTGTATATATGTACTGAGCTTGGTTCTGGTGTCATATATATGTATGAGCTTGGTTCCGGTGTTGTTTTTATGTACTAAACTTTATTCTGGTAGCTAGATAGAGAAGAAAAAAATAAGCTGACAGCTCAAATTAAAGAAGTTGTCACCTGTAAGTCCAAACCTTTTCCATTAATGTGTCTAAAACTATTGCCTCTTCATTAGAGATGAGTGAATTGATTCTAAACAAATCAAATTTGCTCTGAACTTTCAAAAGTTTTGGATTCGGTGAAATCCAAAACATTTGGGGTTTGCAGTACACAAGTCGGAAAAATGGTGGCTGCCGGCCGTCATTTGACAGATTAAAAGAAGGGAAAAAAATGAGATAACAAAAAATACACACTCACCTAGTCTCCTGCAGTGACACATCCCCGCCAGCCTACTGAGATGACGTTGTATTTGTCCGATGTGATCGCTGCAGCGAATCACAGGCTATAGCAGTCACATGGAACAAAACTGCACAATCTCCAGAGGCAGCCACGGATGCATCGCAGCAGTGCTCGCATGGGACAAAACAACATCATCTCAGGAGGCCGGCAGGGACACGTTGCTACGGAAGACCAGGGGGGTGAAGTTATTTATTTTAATTCAGGGGTGGAATTGAATGTGCCCCAATTGCCCTGTTTAACTCTCTGATGTCTTATAGGACTGTATCCAACTGGGATACAGTCCTTGAAGACATTACAGAATCAAGCAGTGCAAACAGGGCATTTGCGATTTGCAGCAAATTTATTTGGACAGAATCAAATTGGAAAGTCGATTTCATAGAATCGGCTCTGAAACAAATTTGGGGAAATTTGCTAATCTCTACTCTTAATAGATAGAATTGCTCTTAGCGTTACAAAGTGGGAGGAGCATGGTCCCCAGCAGCACAGAGTATTTTGGAAGATGAATGTGCTGGTCTTGAGAGAACTCACAGATAGAGAGCATGGAAGGAGCAGCGTACCCAGCAGCACAGAGCAATATAGCAATTGTTATTTGAAACATATCCACATGAAGCATGCTCATCCATCAGACCTAAAACAATTTAACCCTTTACATATTTACGGTAGTTTATATAAAATAGGAAAGGATGTAAAATAAATCTACTGTATGATCAGTGATAGGTAAATGTGTATTATTTATGTCTTTCTCTTCAGACAGTCGGCAGAGTCATCTTCACAGGACGCAGCAATGCGTAATTATGTGACAAGAATTGTTTCTGGACGTCTCTGAAACAAATATCTGCTCAGAACTGGCATTTATCATGACATTTACAGGAAAGAATCCTCCAGAATCGCGCTGATCTTCATAAATAGACAAGATGATTTTTACAATCTTATAAATAAATATGATATATTAAGATATACCGCGGCAGAATGTGCGTCTCTCAATAACTCATTGGTAACGTCTTTACCATTTTTTTGCCTTCCTTTTGTATTCCTTGACTTTAATATTACAAGGGTCCAATTACCACACAGTGGAGGGTGAAGTTAGTCCCACAGAGTTATAATAACCTATTCAACTATTCCGGGTAGTAGATGTTGTGACAACCTCTCATAGCAGCCTTTACATTGCCTGTGAGGGTCATGAATGTAGCTAGGCTTTCCTTCACCTGGGGAAAAGATTCATTGTAACCCATCTCCCCCTGTACACCTAGAGCTAAAGTAAATTTGACAATACTCCCCTTAATATGTAAAGTAACTGGACATCATCGGACGTAAGGCCAGCCCTGCACAGAACTTAGGAGTTAGGGTATGTTCACATGGTCAGGATTTGCACTAGACAAAGCTGCCATGGATTGTGAAGATAATCAACAGCAAAAATCTGCAGCTAAAATTCGGATCTCCGCCGCGGATCGGCATGTGAGACCTGTGGATTAGCTCCATTAGGGAATCTGGCCCTAAATCCTCATCGCATCCACAATATGTGAACATTACCTTATAGAATTAGCGGTGGTGGATCACCATAGCGGCGTTTGGGTCAGCCGCCAGTGACCCAACGCTCCCAGGGGTGTCCAGGGCCGCCCAAAGTACATTGCAGTTTAGTTGTGTTTTTTTGCTGTGAATCGCAGAAGTGAGGGGAAAAGAGGTCTCTTCAGGAAACTGCAGTAGTCAGGAGAAGTCGCCATAACGGTTTGTGTCAGATTGAGAATAAAATAAAAGATAACAACTTCCATCAAAGAAGACGTCACCTGTAAGTCACTAGATTTATAGACACCCTTCTGAAATGTCTGTTATAGGAAATCCTTGTATTCCAAAAAAAAAGTCTCCATGTAGCCCAGGACTAAAAGACAAAATGTGTGTTACCATTCTTCTTGTCTGGAGAATGTGTCCCTATACAGTGTGATACTGTCAGCGATTATCAGTTTGTAGGGACACAGCCCTTTGACAAGGGGAATCGTAACACCCATTTGTTAATGCTAGCACAGAAATGTGGTGTTCACTATAGACGCGGCAGGGCGATGGTTGGAGAAGGGGGGCCCAAGTTTGGGGAACAGCCCGGGGTCTATGGTCTACTTAATCCACCACTGGGATTCAGTCCCAAGACGTCATCCTTAAACTGGCTGTAATCTCAAGGTATTACAGAATTTTCTTCTTAATTAGAATTTTTATATTAATTAAATTTCCTCTAAATTGGCCACAGTCCTAATTACAATGTTATTTGTCTTTAACCGTTATGGAAAATGTCAATACCAGCACTTTACCCAAGTAGAAAATGATGACAAAAAAGGCCAAGCAGAACAGATAAATGTCTGTGCACCTCCACAATTCATCGGCGTCCACAAACCCCACATGAGAAATGTTATTATTTGACTCGCAAATGGAAAACAAATGACATTAATGTTTCAGTCCCAACGTTGTCGTCTGATCTATAAGGATTATTATAACGCATGACATTTTATGCCGGGATAATTCAATAACACTTAGGGGGGTTGGAGTTTGAAGAATGCTCTGCTTTTATTATTTGTTGGGAAGATAAGACTCATCCGAGTCATTGCAGAGGTACAATCTTTCTTATCCAAAGGTCAGTCACTGTGCAAGCATTTTTAGCCTGCCGTGAGCAGCTAGATTCCTCATAATAAAGGGTGTGTACACTTTTGCAACCCTCTTTTTATTGCTCTGGCGCATCTAACAGAAAAAAAAAATTAAGCAATTTTCCAAATGGTCTTATTAAAGAAAGTGGGAAAAACTAATCCCCGTTTTAAGTCTACAGCTTGCATGCAGATTTATGTGTATAGTCTGAGCCTGGGGTCAGATGACACTGAAGTCTAGTGATACTGTACTCTCTCTGCCCTCTCATCTAGAATCCTACAAACTACAGAGGAGGACTAGGGTAGAGAAGAACACATGACTGTAGGTTCAGATTACACTGGTTTTTTTTTGTAGTTTGTAACCATGGAGACACATAGCTCTGCATCAGAACTGTATACACAAAATGGTTGCCAACTATATGGTCATTGTCTGTTTCCACAAATTTAATCAAAATGTATTTGCCAATTTATCTCCCACAGTGCACTGCTGTGTGATAACAAGAAAGCAATAGATTTATTTAACCCCTAAATGACCTGTAACGTCTATATCCATCACAAGCGGGAGCTATTTCCCACACTATGACGGATATATCTATCATAACAATCTTTTGGGTAGTGCCACTGTACCCATGAGATCAGAGGCAGGAGTGAGGCTGTTATACAAAAAAAAAACCTTAGATCCTGGCAGTTAACCCTGTCAGTGCTGCCATTGCAAAAATGGCAGCACTGTACAAAAGGAAATGCCCCCTTGTGATGGTGGTCGCCATCGGGCATGGTGTCACCATGGAGACATCCGGGGATCTTTCAAAGGTGCTTAGGACTGTCTCATGTAATTGCCTATTAGGGCATAATAATAGTATGCGCTAATACTGTAGGTGCCTGTTCATATTACTATACAGTATATACAGAAGTAGGCTGGCATATTATATTTAGGTAACAAATGTTTTACAGTGATGTCCTTAAATGGCATTAAAAAGGAAAAATAATAATAATAAAAGTAGTAAAAATAATAGTAGTAATAATAATAATAATAATAATAATAATAATAATAATATAATAAAAGTAGTAAAAATAATAGTAGTAATAATAATAATAAAAAATAATAAAAGTAGTAATAATAATAATAATAATATAATAAAAGTAGTAAAAATAATAGTAGTAGTAATAATAACAATAATAATAATAATCATAATAATATAATAAAAGTAGCAATATTAATAATAAAGATAATAATAAAGATAATAAAGATATGTAAAATATTATTGTATTATTATTATTATTTTTTTTTAAATGACCCAAACGATAAAATATATTTTATTTAATAAAAACCATATCACATACTGTAACATAACCTAACACATTTGGTATTCCCATGACTGTAGCAAACTATACTAGAAATCTAATATTCAACGTCCTGTACTTGTAAATGAGCACCCCGTGGGCAATCACAAAGCCGACTCCATACACGACTACACGCCAGTAGTAATCTCCATGCAGGTGTATCGCTGTGTCTGAATTATAATAATAATAAAAGTAATAATAATAGTACTACTAATAATAATAATAATAATAATAATAATAATAATAATAATAATGATAATAAAAATAAGAAAATATATGTAAAATATGTATCATATTATTATTATTATTATTATTATTAATATTATAAAGAAAACTGACAAAAACTATAAAATATCCTTTATTTAATAAAAACCATATCACATACTGCAACATAACCTAACACACGTGGTATCCCCATGACTGTAGGAAACTATACTACAAAAGATTCAACGTGCTGTACTCGTCGATAAGCTTGTGTATCGCTGTGTCTGAATTGTGTCAGCCCCTTCTCTTCCTTGTCTCTTTGAATATATACAGAAGTAGGCTGGCATATTATATTTAGGAAAAAAAATGTTTTACAGTGATGTCCTTACATGGCATTAAAAAAGGAAAAATAATAATATTAATAATAACAATAATAGTAATAAAAATAATAATAATAGTAATACTAGTAATAATAAAGGCAATAATAAAGATATGTAAAATATTATCATATTCTTATTATTATTATTATCAAGATTATTATTATTATTATTTTATTATTATTATTATTATTTTATTATTATTATTATTATTGTAAAAGAAAGTGACCCAAGCTATAAAACATATTTTATTTCATGAAAACCATAGCACATACTGTAACATAACATAACACATTTGGTATCCCCATGACTGTAGCAAACTATACTACAAATATGTACACTGAGTTTAACTTGGCAACAAATCAAGTAAAAAAAAGGGAAGAAAATTGCATTTTGTTTTTACCCCAACTTTAAAAAATAATTATCAAACACTAATTTATGCATACCCAAAAATGGTGCACAAAGAAAGTAAAATTTGTCCAACAAAAAAACAAGACCTAAAAAACCTGTGCCAACGCAGCAATAAAAAAATGACACATTCCATAATGCTGACATGGAAAAACCTAAAAAATAGTCAGTAAGAAAAATCCCTCCTGACCTAGTCCCGCTCACCGTGATGTGTGGCTTGTTAGGAAAACTAACTCTAAAAATTTTTAATTAAGTGAACGCTGTAAAAAAATCGAAAACAAATAACAATGGCCGAATTGCTTTTTTATTCATCGCCCTATTCTAAAAAGTTTGTATGAATAAAACGTTACTATATAAGTACGATATATATATCATGCCTAAAAAATATACGACTTGTTCCGCCAATAACAAAGCCTCAAATAGCTACGTAGCTTTAAAATTAAAAATAAAAAGTTACAGCTGACGAAACAAAAAAATACAAAAATAATTCTCATGGTGCTTAAGGCCAAAACTGTAACTAGGTCCCTCTAAACAATAGACACAAAGCACTCAAATCCTATTGCGTTTTGTATTTGATTTTAGTGGAAAGTTATAATCTCAACAGAAGAGACGATGAAATGATGTCAATTTGGCAGATTTATTTACCAATATTTCTCCGGTTTCCTGAAGGTTTCAGTATGTGTAGACATATGGTGTCGTTACTAAACAGAAGCCCATAATAACTTATAGACGAAGCAACGCCGCATGGACACAAGAATGGGAAATTCCCTCTGTTAAAGTATCTGCTGATGGATTATAAAAGTATCCTGGGGTGAAGATTCAGTATCCTGCCACAGCCCTGTATCTAAATACCCTGGCCAGGGCAGAGTTTCTGGTTCTGCCCCTCCTGCCCCGCCCCCCCTCGCTCTCAGTTACGCCACTTTGCCATTTGTAAAAAAATAAATAGGGAATTGTAAAAATCCATCTAACAAAAAACAGGCCATGTGGGAGATTTTTACATGTCAAGTTTTATCGCCCATATGACCTAAATATTTTTATTACAGGACAGTTCCTTAAGGTCAAATGCACACGATGCGTATTACATGCAGTTTTGCCGTGCATATTTTCCTGCGACAAATCCGCAGCGTAATACAGTACCAGCAAAGTGAATGAGATTCCTAGTCATTTCATCTACATCTTGCAGAATTTTTTTTTGCAGGTAAATTGACCTGCGGGGCGTATTTTAAAATCTGCAGCACATCAATTTATCTTGTGTTCACTCTTTAGAATTGTATCTGACAAGTTTATAAAATAATCACACCAAAATCTGCAGCATAAAACTGTACCTGTTTCTGCTTTAAAATGTAAAAACCCAAAATTGATTTACCTGTTGAATTATCTGCAGTTTTGATGCAGATTTTCTGCGCTAAATTATGCAACGTGTGCATGTAACCTAAAAGAGGTTTTCCACTACCGGACAACAGATGACCCATCCACAGTATAGGTCATCAGTATATGATCGGTGAGGGTCCGACACCTGGACCCGCACCGATCAGCTGCTCAGGTGCCTCCAGGCACTGGGAGTACATGCCAGAAACAGATGGCTCCGGTCACTAAATAGCGGCCAAAGTTGCAGTACTGCAGTATCCAAGTGCATAGGAGCAGAGCTGCAGTTCTGCAGCAGGGCCTCTATGCAATGTACGGAGCCAACAGCTTCTGCCTCCATACATTGCATAGTGGGCAATAACTTTGAGTGCCCAGAGGCAGTAAGAGAAGCAGATCGGTGCAAGGTCCGGGTGTCAGACCCGCTCCGATCATATACTGATGACCTATCCTGTGGATAGGTCATCAGTTGTCCGGTAGTGGACAACCCCTTTAAAGTTTCTATCTGCAGACAGTTGTCACATTGCGGGTAAACTATGCTTAACCCTGGTCATACAGGCAATGGACACCTTTGGGAACTTTTTTTTATTATGAAATAGATTTATTTACTTGAATTACTTTTGTAATTTACTGTTATTAGGGTGTGTTCACATCAACGTTCGTTTCCGCTGAGGGTTTCCATCTGAGGTTTCCGTCGGGTTGACCCCTCAGCGGAAAGTCAAACTGAAACTTCGCTTCCGTTTCCCTCACCATTGAACTCTACTCGAGTGCGCTATTGATTCCGTCCAAAACGACGGAACCCTGTCACAACGGTGACAGATGGAAAACATTAGCTAGGTTTCCGTCACCATTGAGTTCAATAGTGAGGGTAACGGAAGCTGAGGTTTCCGCTTGACTTTCCGCTGAGTGGTTAACCCAACGGAAACCTCTGACAGAACCCATCAGCAGAAACAAACGCTGATGTGAACACACCCTTAACAAAAATCTCTCCGTACCACTTCTGCAGCTTCTATGTATCACAGTACATACTGTACAACAGAGGCTGCAGAATCCCTTTCTCAGCCAAATTCAGCTGAGAACAGGATTTTGCAGCTGGTAGGTGCTGTAGAAGTGAAACGGTGAGATTTTTTGTTTTTAGTAATAGTAAATTACAAAAATAATTTTATCTTAAAATAAATGAATTTCATAGGAAAAAAAGTCCCCAAAGGTGTCCATAGCATTTAAAATGTTTTCTTATCTAGTAATAGCTGGTTCATCACAAAATATTCCACTTAAAGGGGTTGTCCATTTCAGAAAACACATTTTGCTACATCCTATTAGAAAATTCTGAATTAATAGAGGGGGGTTACATAGAGCGTCTCTCTCACTCTGGAGGACCTGTCCTGTATTACACACACAACACATTGATATGAATGGACACTGGGTAATAAATGTGCATAACAATGTATTCAAGGTGAGTGATAACCCCTGTGGACACGTTAGTGGCTGACAATATTGGATGCCACCAGCACCTATTACCCGGGCAGGAGACCGAGATAAAGACAAAGATTGCAAACACTTGTGATGAAGAAAAAAGATGGATAATCACAACTTCCCACAGATTTACTTTCTATGAAAGAAATTCATTTTAACAAGATCTTCATTACAGCAGCACAAGCTAATTAATTATGAATCATCTTAATATTCCAGATCACTGCATGGAAAAATCTGATGTTCTATTTTAAGTGTTGCATGTGTGGAATTGTTCTCTGCGAAGAAAACTGATCCCAAATCTCACCTCTGAGCCACACTCTATCTATCTATCTATCTATCTATCTATCTATCTATCTATCTATCTATCTATCTATCTATCTATCTATCTATCTATCTATCTATCTATCTATCTATCTATCTATCTATCTATCTATCTATCTATCTATCTCTTCTATCTATCTATCTATCTATCTATCTATCTATCTATCTATCTATCTATCTATCTATTAATCTATCTATCTATCTATCTATCTATCTATCTATCTATCTATCTATCTATCTATCTATCTATCTATCTATCTAATCTATCTATCTATCTATCTATCTATCTATCTATCTATCTATCTATCTATCTATCTATCTATCTATCTATCTATCTATCTATCTATCTATCTATCTATCTATCCAATCTATCTATCTATCTATCTATCTATCTATCTATCTATCTATCTATCTATCTATCTATCTATCTATCTATCTATCTATCTATCTATCTATCTATCTATCTATCTATCTATCTATCTATCTATCTATCTATCTATCTATCTAATCTATCTATCTCTCATATCTATCTATCTATCTATCTATCTATCTATCTATCTATCTATCTATCTATCTATCTATCTATCTATCTATCTATCTATCTATCTATCTATCTATCTATCTATCTATCTATCTATCTATCTATCTCATATCTATCTATCTATCTATCTATCTATCTATCTATCTATCTATCTATCTATCTATCTATCTATCTATCTATCTATCTATCTATCTATCTATCTCATATCTATCTATCTATCTATCTATCTATCTATCTATCTATCTATCTATCTATCTATCTATCTATCTATCTATCTATCTATCTATCTATCATCTATCTATCTATCTATCTATCTATCTATCTATCTATCTATCTATCTATCTATCTATCTATCTATCGATCTATCGATCTATCTATCTATCTATCTATCTATCTATCTATCTATCTATCTATCTATCTATCTATCTATCTATCTATCTATCTATCTATCTATCTATCTATCTATCTCATTATCTATCTATCTATCTATCTATCTATCTATCTATCTATCTATCTATCTATCTATCTATCTATCTATCTATCTATCTATCTATCTATCTATCTATCTATCTATCTATCTATCTATCTATCTCATTATCTATCTATCTATCTATCTATCTATCTATCTATCTATCTATCTATCTATCTATCTATCTATCTATCTATCTATCTATCTATCTATCTATCTATCTATCTATCTATCTATCTATCGTCTGTCTATCTAGTACAGTATGCACTACGTAGAAAATTAAAATAAGTGGTATTTATCCTGACCACAAAAGAGCAATTGCTGCTCATAGGTTTCTAGGTCCCTGGCAGCCTTTCCCACATGCTGCAGCAATATACAGTAATGAATACAAGAACTTACATACCTACAATTGTTAGGAAGCCTGGAGACAAAAGGGATCCCAACTCAAGTTGGCCCCATTCTCCACCTAAGTAGGGTTCCCCCTTACACCTAAAAATTTTGCAAACAAGAAGGGCTAAAGGGTCCTCCACCCTACACTATTCCAAATAAGGATAAATGTGGGACACGGCTGGGACCTTCTAGTTCAGAATGAGGAGGTTATGGTGGAATTAACCAGACCTATAGGCTATGAGGAGGCTCCAGTTTGTTTTTGTTATTGGGCCCCTTCTCTATTAATAACCTGCAGGTAGATAAAAACAATGGGAACCAGGTGGGATCCACTGTAAAAAAGAGACACCATCCTGGCGCAATACTTCCACAAGTCCAACACG
The DNA here is from genome assembly GCF_050947455.1 of Rhinoderma darwinii. Lineage (NCBI taxonomy): Eukaryota > Metazoa > Chordata > Amphibia > Anura > Rhinodermatidae > Rhinoderma > Rhinoderma darwinii. The sequence continues at coordinate 119,334,040 of NC_134694.1, forward strand.
TTTTTGAGAAAAAAAAAATATATATAATTTATTGTCTAAAAGAATAGATCATAATAAAACATACATAATAGATACAGGGTCTCTTGAGGTACAATGCGTTTTCGGGGAAACAGAACCCGTTTATCAAGTAAACATGAGACCATGAAGTGTATGGTGTAGCTAACTTGTGTGTTTAAATAACTATATAAGTCCTTGAAATTGGCGCCAGGGCCTCCCCGGGGGCCTGGTAACGTTTATTGTGACCTGATCATTTATGTACAAATGGGAAGAGATAAGGGGGGGGGCAGGGGGAGTAATGAACTCTATAGCGGCTCTTACGTGAGAGCCTAGGATGGTCAGTGGTGTTGGATTTAGATAGGGATGGGAGGGGGGATGGGAGGGGAGTATCCCCGTCCCTGTGGACTGGGAGGAGATGCTGCTCGGTGGTGATGGTAGTGGAACGGGTGGGAGGTCAGCTGTTTGGTGCTGAACCTCCTCCCGTATAGTCAGCGCTGATTGCCTGGTTGTTGAACAACAGGTTGACGCTTTGGGGCTGCGCATGCACCTGCCCAATGTTTGCTTCGTCCGTGTCACAGGGTTGGGTGACCGGCTGACGCTAGAGTGGAGGAGCCCAGGGCGCATGCGCGAGTTGGCCGCGTATTTTGTGAAGATAAATTGTGTATACACAAGGAGGAGTTGGTGGGAAAGGGAAAGGGTATAGGGATGGCAGTCTGGATGGGGAATGAGGGGGTTGGTAGGGACCAGTGGTTGAGATAAAAAAAAGATATAGGAAAATTAATACGGAGGTTGTCTATTTGATATAAATATTGGGGAAAATGATGTATATAAATAAATAAATTAATACATAGACCAACAGATAAGTAAATGAATGAATGTAGAGGGATAAGATTCTCAATGTGGATACAAAAATTACCAGGTAAAAAGAGAGTAAAAAATATGAATTAAATAATAATGGATTTGTTATAGCAATTTCGTGAATTTATTAAAAATATTTTATTTAAAAGAGTATATTTTTTTTAGGAATTTGATGTGGAGATTTTGGATCGTATGATTACAGCCGATACGGTGGGTTGGGATATGAATTAAATGGATGTATATAAAATTAATGTATAAAAAAATATAATTATTTAAAGAAATAAATCAATAAAGTTCTCTTGTACCGTTTCATGATTTGGACTTCATTTTTGTTGAGATGAGCTAAGTGGGATGGCGGCAGGGGGGGGGGGGGAATGTGTGTCTTTTGGGTGGGGGAAAAAAAGGGGGGTGAGGGCATGCATTTGTTTTCTCTAAAAGGAGTGGAAGCTTAATACAAAATGAGGATTAACAGAAATAAATTAATGCACATATGGAGGCAGTGGAAAGTATATTGGTGTTGATAGGCTAAGGTGGGCTAGCTTAGAAGCTTAGAACTTACTTTCAAGGCTTTTGTTCAGTCCGAATGGCATCAGACAGTTGATTTTAAAAATCCAAAATATCTCACGTTTGCTTAACAGTTGGAAACGGTCTGTTGCGGAGAGTGGGATTTGCTTGATCGGTGTTACTGAGAAGTGGTTAAAGTCACAGTTGTGTGTTTGGAGGACGTGTCTTGAGACGCTATGTTTAGTGGACCCGTTGGTGACGTTCCATCGATGCTAGTTTATTCTCTCCCGTAATGTTTGGATTGTACGGCCCATGTACTGGAGTCCACAGTTACACTCTAAAAGATAAACCAAATAAGAAGACGAGCAGGAAACAAATGATTTGATAAGGAATTCTTCATCACTATTATTACTTTTGAATGTGTATTCTCTGTTAGTAACGGAGATTCAGCATTTGCATTTTTTCAGGTTACATCTGTAGTTGCCTTTAAGATCGGGAAAAATAGAGTTTTTGGTGCCCAAAATGTCTGGTTTGGTTTTCTGACGGAGTTTGCTTGGTGCTAGTATATTTTTTAAGGTCTGGCATCTTTGATTGGTTACTTGTGATCTGATTGGTAGGTCATTTTTTAGAAAGGGGTCTCCTTTCAGGATCGGCCAGTGTTTCTGTAGAAGGTTAGTGTTAAATGTGGTAATGAAATTGGAATAAAATTTCCGGCTTATTGTCCCCTTTGTGGGTGTGATATTGCTTTTGGGTATTAGACAGTCGTCCTGTGCGATGGCCCTTGCTCGTTGATGGGCTGCTTCTATGATTTTAATTGGATATCCTTTAGCCATGAATCTAGCTTTCAGGATCTTGGTTTGGTCTGTGTAGTCACATAACCTTGTACATTTGCGTCTTTTAAACTGACTGACAGGAATGTTTGTCTTCCATTTTTTGTGATGGGAACTATGGAAGTCCAGATAGCTTTTGCTGTCTACTTTTTTGAAAAAAGTCCTGGCGCCAATTTCAAGGACTTATTTATTTAAACACACAAGTTAGCTACACCACACACTTCGTGGTCTCAGGTTTACTTGATAAAGGGGTTCAGTTTCCCCTAAATGCATTGTACCTCAAGACACCCTCTCTTTTCTGTATCTCTCTTTTTTATGTATGTTTTATTATGGTCTATTGTTTTAGACAATAAATTCTATATTTATTTTTTTCTCAAAAACGTGTTGGACTCGTGGAAGTATTACGCCTGGATGGTGTCTCTTTTTTTTTACAGTGAATCCCACCTGGTTCCCATTGTTTTTATCTACCTGCATTCACTCCCCGGCGAGGTTGGCACCTGACGCTCTAGGGATTACAGCACCGGCAGCATTCTTCTTAACCAACTGGCTCTACAATAGGGTTGTGCCTATCCATGCACAACCCCTAAAGCTGAGCCTCCTTTTACTATACCTAACAGAGAAAGGCGTTGCTAATCTGACGTACTCACCCTATGTAGCGACTTTTTGTTCTCTCTACAACAACCATTCAATCTCTAAGGACAAGAAGTAAAATCAGAGATACCTTCAAGGGGCTAAACACCAATTACATCCACTGAAACCTTCATACAAAGCTCTCCAAATATCTCAAAATATCGGTCTAAAAATGTGATAAACTAAATTCCTAGTTTCCCTAAAATTTTCCATAATCTGACCCATTTGTGGTCAAACGCATGCTGAATTATTGGAACTCTACTGTATTATTGACTAGATGCAAGGGCTTACATGCTGTATACTATACGCAGCAAAACCACTGCTCTGGGGCCCAAAGAAGGAGGGGACCACAGATTATTTTAGTGTCGCTACTCCATGGTCAGTGAGGAGCTCTTTTTTGTAGGTCTCAAAATGTTATAAAAAAAAAAAAAGGAGAGGAAGAAGTTCAATGGCCACTCTGCCCTTTATTCCTCTAAGGGATGGCAAGCACGGAGTTAGGTGTTAGCATGTATCCCCTGGGGTACATGTACCATAGATTGAGAACCTAGGTTCTATGGGACTGCGGGTGAACCTACTGCATTTTGTGAAATAACATAAAGCAGAAACGATGCAGGCCCAAATGACAAACTCAGCTCTGCTACATCTATACTTTTTTTTAAAATATATCTTGCAATGTTTTTACAAGCTATGCCTCTCCTTGGTGTATAAGAAGGTAAAGTCATTGAGAATAGACCTCCCACATTAAGTCCAGATGTTCAGCAAACCCACCCTGTGCATAGTAATGTTAAAGTCATGTAGAGGACATTGCCCAATCGCAATATTTTATGAATCCCTTTAGAAGCTTTATTCTATAATTGATCCATATTGCAGCTCTTATTTCCCCCCTAAAATATACAAGTCACATTTGTTCTTCATTGACACTCCTAAGATGAACACATGCGATTTCCTCCCCATGGGCTGAGGTTCTTCATTGTTACATGTGATATTCATTAGCGTGGGTTTGTGAATCTCAGCTTGTCCAGCAGAGAAGGGTCTAAGGTTACGAAAGATGAAAATCCGGCATTTGGAAATCCACAAATTACTTGCTGAAATCAGCAATTTCCCAAATTACATCTTGAAATAATTATGAGAAATAAGAAGAAAGGCCCAGAAGGGACGTTGCAGCCTCGTCCCTAATCTTTTATTTACACTTCACAGGAAATGTCTAGAAGGGTGAGGCATGTTCCTCTAAGATCTTTTTTACTTTGTGTTTGACACATTTTAGAATCTTAGAAACATGTTTCTGGGAGCGTTTAAGATCGGTTTTCAATAAACTCCCCGGTGTTCCTTCATTGCAGCTGGAGGTCCAAATCTAGAGAAAATACAGGAAAATAATGATAGGAGGTCACTAAACAATGTTCTCCTACTCAGCTTCTCTGTCTGTCTATCTATCTATCTATCTATCTATCTATCTATCTATCTATCTATCTATCTATCCACTGGCGTAGCTATAGGGGTCGCAGCGGTCGCAATTGCGACCGGGCCCCGAAGCCAGGGGGGCCCACGGCCCCCCGCACCACATCACTAAAAAGTTACTATAGTAACTCGGGCCGCGGGCCCCTGTTACTATAGTAACATACTTTACTTACCTTCCTGGTTCCGGATCGCAGCGGAGGTCCTGACGTAACAGCGCTGTGCGCAGCGCATGACGTCACAGCGCTATGCCGCCGCGCACAGCATCGAGACTGCAGAACTCCCGCCGCGGCCGAAGAGGAAGGTAAGGTTAGCCCTGACTGGCGGGGTCTGACTCCCGGGACCCGCCAATCAGCTGTTTTGAAGGGGCCGCAGCACTCGTACGAGAGCTGCTCCCCTTCATTCCTGTCACTTCATTCCGGTCACACTGTGAATCGGTGTCGGCGATTCACAGTGTGGGCGAGTAGTGAAATGAAGGGGAAGCAGCTCTCGTACGAGTGCTGCGTCCCCTTCAAAACAGCTGATTGGTGGGTCCCGGGCGACACATCAGCTATTGATGGCCTATCCTGAGGATAGGCCATCAATGTTTAGGGACTGCACAACCCCTAAGCCTACGATGTAGCAGGCTTAGGGGGCCCATGAGACAGGATCACAGATTGTGTGTGTGATCCTGTCTGCTGGGCCCTGTATCTAAGCCAATCACATGGTAGGCTTAGATACATGGCCCATGCGTGATCCTGTCTGCTGGGCCCTGTATCTAAGCCTACCACACTGTAGGTTTAGATACAGGGCCCCAGCACACAGTAATCTTTTACTGTATAAGATTACTGTCTGCTGGACCCTGTATCTAAGCCTACCTTGTGGTAGGCTTAGATACAGGGTCCCACAGACAGTATCACACATGGGCCCTGTATCTAAGCTTTAGGGTATGTGCACAGACACTAATTACGTCCGTAATTGACGGACGTATTTCGGCCGCAAGTACCGGACCGAACACAGTGCAGGGAGCCGGGCTCCTAGCATCATAGTTATATACGATGCTAGGAGTCCCTGCCTCGCTGCAGGACAACTGTCCCGTACTGTAATCATGTTTTCAGTACGGGACAGTTGTCCTGCAGAGAGGCAGGGACTCCTAGCGTCGTACATAAGTATGATGCTAGGAGCCCGGCTCCCTGCACTGTGTTCGGTCTGGTACTTGCGGCCGAAATACGTCCGTCAATTACGGACGTAATTAGTGTGTGTGCACATACCCTAACACATGTGTTACTAATCATTTTTTGTGTGTTTTCTTACAGGTTCGGTCGTTGGACTACGGCGGATTCCAGGACTACTTCGATGACGGCTTTTTTTTTTATTAATAAAATGGTTAATGAGGGTTGTGTTTTTTTTTTTTATTTCAATAAAATATTTTTTCTATGTCTTTGTGTTTTTTTTTAAACTATATTACTACCGCCTTAGTAATGGCCGCCGGCTGATTGACAGCATCCATTGCTAAGGCGGGGCTTAGTGTTAGCAGAGGCGAACACTAACCCCCTTTATTACCCCGGTACCCACCGCCACCAGGGGTGCTGGGAAGAGCCGGGTACCATCCAGTACCTGACCATCTGTAGTGATGGTCGGCCACTGGGGTGGCCGCAGGCTGGTATTATCAGGAGGGGAAAGGCCTAAAACAGTGGCCCTTCCCACCCTGGTAATGCTAGGCTGCTGCTGCTTTATTGTATCTGTCTGGTTATGAAAATGGGGGGGAACCCACGTCATTTAAAAAAAAAAAATAATAATTGGAAAGAACGATGTCGGGTCCCCCCCAATTTTCATAACCAGCCAGATACAACACAGCAGCAGCAGGCAGCATTACAAGGGTGGGAAGGGCCACTGTTTTTGGCCTTCCCCAGCCTAATACTACCAGCCTGCGGCCACCCCGGTGCCTGCCCGTCACTACAGATGGTCGGGTACTGGTTTGTACCCGGCTCTTCCCAGTACCCCTGGTGGCGGTGGGTACCGGGGTAATAATGGGGGTTAGTGTAGCCTCTGCACCGGCTAACATTAAGCCCCGCCTTAGTAATGGAGATTGTCAATCAGCCGGCGGCCATTACTAAGGCGGTGATAATAAAGTTTAAAAAGATACAAGCACATAGAAAAAATATTTTATTGAAATAAAAAAACACAACCCTCATTAACCATTTTATTGAGAATAAAAAAAACGCCGTCATTGAAGTCCTCGTGTCCGAAGTCCAACAACCGAACCTGTAAAAAAAACACAAACACACAAAAATAATCAGTAACACATAAAGAAGCAAAATTATTATTCTTACCTATCCTGGGTCCAGCGCTGGAGCCGCAATGTCAGCGAGCTGGGCCCTGTATCTAATCCTATCATGTGTGATACAGTCTGCTGAGCTGTGTATCTAATCCAATCATGTATGATACTGTCTGCTGGGCCCTATATCTAATCCGATCATGTGTGATACTGTCTGCTGAGCCACTGTATCTAATCCTATCATGTGTGATACTGTCTGCTGAGCCACTGTATCTAATCCTATCATGTGTGGTACTGTCTGCTGAGCCACTGTATCTAATCCTATCATGTGTGATACTGTCTGCTGAGCCACTGTATCTAATCCTATCATGTGTGGTACTGTCTGCTGAGCCACTGTATCTAATCCTATCATGTGTGGTACTGTCTGCTGAGCCACTATATCTAATCCTATCATGTGTGATACTGTCTGCTGGGCCACTGTATCTAATCCTATCATGTGTGATACTGTCTGCTGAGCTGTGTATCTAATCCTATCATGTGTGATACTGCCTTCTGAGCCACTGTATCTAATCCTATCATGTGTGATACTGTCTGCTGAGCCACTGTATCTAATCCTATCATGTGTGATACTGTCTGCTGGGCCACTGTATCTAATCCTATCATGTGTGATACTGCCTTCTGAGCCACTGTATCTAATCCTATCATGTGTGATACTGTCTGCTCAGCCACTGCATCTAATCCTATCCATAGTTGATAGGGTCGTAGTGCTATAGATATGCTATGCTGTCTCATATACACACTTTTTTTTGGGGCGGACACATATGTATTAGGGCTATTTCCCGGACATTTTAAGCCCTGAGTGTATGTTCACACGACAGCGTCTGTTACGGCTGAAATTACTGTGCTGTTTTCAGGAGAAAACAGCACCGTAATTTCAGCCGTAATGGCATGTGCAGGCGTCTTTCGCTGCGTCCATTACGGAAGTAACTGAAGCTGGTTTTCCATGGAGTCCATGGAAAACGGCTCCATTTACGTCTGAAGAAGTGACAGGCACTTTAAAAAAAATGACCGTCGGCACAGAACATCGTAAGACCCATTCAAATGAATGGGCAGATGTTTTCCGACGCTTTTGAGCCGCATTTTCGGACGTAATTCAATGCTAAAACGCCCGAATTACGTCCGTAAATAGTGTGTGTGAACCCAGCCTTAGTGACGCCCCGGCTGCTAGTGCTGCATTGTTGGGTCACTTAGGAGACCCAGCGATGCAGCTGAAAGCGGACCGTCGGCCATGAGAAGTTTGCGGGGGGGGGGGGGGGCCCTGTAAGAATTTTTGCATCGGGTGCCATGAGCCTCTAGCTACGCCCCTGTATCTATCTATCTACAGCGATCAAAAAAGTAGACAGCACACCATCGGAGTTAGTGAAAAAGAGGGTACTTTATTAACCCTAAGTGCGACGTTTCAGCTCTATCCACTAGAGCCTTTCTCAAGCAAATGACAAGTGGAACAACAGTGGTATAAAACAGGTTCACAATTGAAGCAATTAATAACAGTAATCAAATACAAATCAGAACATACTGTATAGAGATGTGAATATAGTGTAAACAAATCAATGGTGAGAATATATCGATGCACATATAAACAGAGAGCAATAGTACAAAAGGTGCTGAGGGATACACTAACGCATTAATGCATCTAATATGTGTAAATGGTGATAATGTCCACACACGTACTCATGATTATATACACATGTGTGGTTATTATCACCATTTACACATATTAGATGCATTAATGCGTTAGTGTATCCCTCAGCACCTTTTGTACTATTGCTCTCTGTGTATATGTGCATCGATATATTCTCACCATTGATTTGTTTACACTATATTCACATCTCTATACAGTATGTTCTGATTTGTATTTGATTACTGTTATTAATTGCTTCAATTGTGAACCTGTTTTATACCACTGTTGTTCCACTTGTCATTTGCTTGAGAAAGGCTCTAGTGGATAGAGCTGAAACGTCGCACTTAGGGTTAATAAAGTACCCTCTTTTTCACTAACTCCGATGGTGTGCTGCCTACTTTTTTGATCGCTGTAGATATTGAGAGCTTGGTCTGCTCCCTGGGGCCTGCACCCACACTCTTCAACCGGTGCTGCTGGATCCTTTTTTCTGTTTCTATCTATCTATCTATCTATCTATCTATCTATCTATCTATCTATCTATCTATCTATCTATCTATCTATCTATCTATCTATCTATCTATCTATCTATCTATCTATCTATCTATCTATCATCAATCCACCTACCTCATATCTATCTATCTATCTATCTATCTATCTATCTATCTATCTATCTATCTATCTATCTATCTATCTATCTATCTATCTATCTATCTATCTATCTATCTATCTATCTATCTATCTATTTATCTTAAACATGTGTAGTTCTTAGGCCGGGTTCCCACGTAGTATGAATGCTGCAGAACTTCCGCAACGGAATCGTGTGCAGAAATTTCGCAGCATTTACAGTAGCAGCAAAGTGGATGACATTCAGAAAATCTCATGCCGATGCTGCGGAATAAACCCGCAATGTAAACGTTAATAAAATGACCTGCGGTGCAGAATTTAATTCCCCAGCATGTCAATTTATGCTGCGTTTTTGTTGCTTTTCCGTTGCGGGTTTTCCCCATTGAATTCAATGGGGATGCAAAACCCGCAACAGAAAGCCAAGTGATGTGACTTTTGCGGCATATTCGCAGCAATTAAGCTGCAAAAATCGCAACTACGAACAAAAAACATCATACTTACCCAGAACGCCCTCCTTCTTCCTGCAGTCAGGCCTCGTGGGATAACGTTGCATCCCATGTGAACGCTGAAGCCAATCACAGGCTGCAGCATCACATGGTCTGCAGCATCATCCAGGGAGGCCGGAGCGGACGTCAGAGGAGGGAGGGGGTAAGTATGAACGCCTTTCTTCCGATTTTTCGAACAGAATATAATGTGGGCTCCAGGCTGGACACGCTGGATGATTTTTACGCAGCGTATCCGCTCCGTGGGAAGCCGGCCTTAATGTTTAGTCAGAAAAAAAAAAAAGTACATCGTCTTATTCTCTACCAGCGGATGTGTTAATTTGGGACAACTAAAGACCGATTCTTCCTTCACATTTCCAGCCACATACAGTATATTGCAGGTATACAACCATGTGTGTTATACTCTCCTCTATGGGGAGCCGTAATACATGTGAAGGGGTCATTCAATTGAACAAGTGAATAAAATGAACTCGAAAGATAAAATGTCACCGCCGTGTAGCGTTACAATGTACTTTAGATCTAGAAAGTTTGAGAGATGGAAGGGAAGATTTCCATATTACAGAATCCTACTATATTTATTTCTCTAGATGGCGAGTGATATAACTGCACATAGTGTAATCATTAGTATTGACTCTGTGACATATAATAAATCTTAACTGCAGTAATTAAATATCCAAATATTTTAATCCTCTTCTTATGCCTTAAAATAAAAGGTTGCCTAGCAATAGGTTTGATCTTGTCTAGGGGACCGCCATTTAAGCTCCGTGGACAGAAGTCGAGAGAGGAAATTATATTTGCTCTCCGAGATACCCCCCCTCAAAACCATCTAGGCCATAGCAAGTATGAAAAAAATATATCCATTCATAATCATGAAACTTCGGGATAAACTCAGGAAAGAAAATGTGTTTTGCAGGCAGTTCTGAAAATGTGGGTGTCCTTTTCTATTCATTTCATGGCAAAACGAAGGACAACAACATCCCACTAATGCAGCCACACACAATGGCTAAGACATTAACAATTACAATTCTGACAAACTGTGAGACACAATTCTCTATTCCACATCACAACCTCAGCAAAACTAAAATGGTTCGCTTTTGGCCAAAACTCACCAACAAGGATTCCTAAATAATTTCCTTAGAAGTGAAAGATCAGATTTATTCCAGTAAGGAGAACTGAAAGATCCTCTAAACTTCACCACACAGGAGAGCTGACAGATCCTCTATACTACACCACACAGGAGAACTGACAGATCCTCTATACTACACCACACAGGAGAGCTGACAGATCCTCTATACTACACCACACAGGAGAACTGACAGCTACTATATACTACACCACACAGGAGAACTGACAGATCCTCTATACTGCACCACACAGGAGAGCTGACAGATCCTCTATACTACACCACACAGGAGAACTGACAGATCCTCTATACTACACCACACAGGAGAGCTGACAGATCCTCTATACTACACCACACAGGAGAACTGACAGCTACTATATACTACACCACACAGGAGAACTGACAGATCCTCTATACTGCACCACACAGGAGAGCTGACAGATCCTCTATACTACACCACACAGGAGAACTGACAGCTACTATATACTACACCACACAGGAGAACTGACAGATCCTCTATACTACACCACACAGGAGAACTGACAGATCCTCTATACTACACCACACAGGAGAACTGACAGATCCTCTATACTACACCACACAGGAGAGCTGACAGATCCTCTATACTACACCACACAGGAGAGCTGACAGCTCCTCTATACTGCACCACACAGGAGAACCGACAGATCCTCTATACTACACCACACAGGAGTGCTGACAGCTCCTCTATACTACACCACACAGGAGAGCTGACAGATCCTCTATACTACACCACACAGGAGAGCTGACCGCTCCTCTATACTACACCACACAGGAGAGCTGACAGATCCTCTAAACTTCACCACACAGGAGAGCTGACAGATCCTCTATACTACACCACACAGGAAAACTGAAAGATCCTCTATACTACACCACACAAGAGAAATGACAGACCCTCTATACTAGACCACACAAGAGAACTGACAGATCCTCTATACTACACCACACAGGAGAGCTGAGAGATCCTTTATACTACACCACACAGGAGAGCTGACAGATCCTCTATACTACACCACACAGGAGAGCTGACAGCTCCTCTATACTACACCACACAGGAGAGCCGACAGATCCTCTATACTGCAGCACACAGGAGAGCTGAGAGCTCCTCTATACTACACCACACAGGAGAACTGACAGATCCTCTATACTACTCCACACAGGACAACTGACAGATCCTCTATACTACACCACACAGGAGAGCTGACAGATCCTCTATACTACACCACACAGGAGAGCTGACAGCTCCTCTATACTGCACCACACAGGAGAACCGACAGATCCTCTATACTGCACCACACAGGAGAGCTGAAAGATCCTCTAAACTTCACCACACAGGAGAGCTGACAGATCCTCTATACTACACCACACAGGAAAACTGAAAGATCCTCTATACTACACCACACAAGAGAAATGACAGACCCTCTATACTAGACCACACAAGAGAACTGACAGATCCTCTATACTACACCACACAGGAGAGCTGAGAGATCCTTTATACTACACCACACAGGAGAGCTGACAGATCCTCTATACTACACCACACAGGAGAGCTGACAGCTCCTCTATACTACACCACACAGGAGAGCCGACAGATCCTCTATACTGCAGCACACAGGAGAGCTGAGAGCTCCTCTATACTACACCAAACAGGAGAGCTGATAGCTCCTCTATACTACACCACACAGGAGAACTGACAGATCCTCTATACTACACCACACAGGAGAGCTGACTGATCCTCTATACTACACCACACAGGAGAACTGACAGCTCCTCTATACTACACCACACAGGACAGCTGACAGACCATTTATACTGCACTACACAGGAGAGCTGACAGATCCTCTATACTACACCACACAGGAAAACTGACAGCTCCTCTATACTACACCACACAGGAGAACTGACAGCTACTATATACTACACCACACAGGAGAACTGACAGCTCCTCTATACTACACCACACAGGAGAACTGACAGCTACTATATACTACACCACACAGGAGAACTGACAGATCCTCTATACTACACCACACAGGAGAACTGACAGATCCTCTATACTACACCACAAAGGAGAGCTGACAGATCCTCTATACTACACCACACAGGAGAGCCGACAGATCCTCTATACTCCACCACGCAGGAGAGCTGAAAGATCCTCTATACTACACCACACAGGAGAGCTGACAGATCCTCTATACTACACCACACAGGAGAACTGACAGATCCTCTATACTACACCACACAGAACAGCTGACAGCTCCTCTATACTACACCACATAGGAGAGCTGACAGATCCTCTATACTACACCACACAGGAAAACTGACAGCTCCTCTATACTACACCACACAGGAGAGCTGACAGATCCTCTATACTACACCACACAGGAGAGCTGACAGATCCTCTATACTACACCCCATAGGAGAGCCGACAGATCCTCTATACTACATCACACAGGAGAACTGACAGATCCTCTATACTACACCACACAGGAGAGCTGACAGATCCTCTATACTACACCACACAGGAGAACTGACAGCTACTATATACTACACCACACAGGAGAACTGACAGATCCTCTATACTGCACCACACAGGAGAGCTGACAGATCCTCTATACTACACCACACAGGAGAACTGACAGCTACTATATACTACACCACACAGGAGAACTGACAGATCCTCTATACTACACCACACAGGAGAACTGACAGATCCTCTATACTACACCACACAGGAGAACTGACAGATCCTCTATACTACACCACACAGGAGAGCTGACAGATCCTCTATACTACACCACACAGGAGAGCTGACAGCTCCTCTATACTGCACCACACAGGAGAACCGACAGATCCTCTATACTACACCACACAGGAGTGCTGACAGCTCCTCTATACTACACCACACAGGAGAGCTGACAGATCCTCTATACTACACCACACAGGAGAGCTGACCGCTCCTCTATACTACACCACACAGGAGAGCTGACAGATCCTCTAAACTTCACCACACAGGAGAGCTGACAGATCCTCTATACTACACCACACAGGAAAACTGAAAGATCCTCTATACTACACCACACAAGAGAAATGACAGACCCTCTATACTAGACCACACAAGAGAACTGACAGATCCTCTATACTACACCACACAGGAGAGCTGAGAGATCCTTTATACTACACCACACAGGAGAGCTGACAGATCCTCTATACTACACCACACAGGAGAGCTGACAGCTCCTCTATACTACACCACACAGGAGAGCCGACAGATCCTCTATACTGCAGCACACAGGAGAGCTGAGAGCTCCTCTATACTACACCACACAGGAGAACTGACAGATCCTCTATACTACTCCACACAGGACAACTGACAGATCCTCTATACTACACCACACAGGAGAGCTGACAGATCCTCTATACTACACCACACAGGAGAGCTGACAGCTCCTCTATACTGCACCACACAGGAGAACCGACAGATCCTCTATACTGCACCACACAGGAGAGCTGAAAGATCCTCTAAACTTCACCACACAGGAGAGCTGACAGATCCTCTATACTACACCACACAGGAAAACTGAAAGATCCTCTATACTACACCACACAAGAGAAATGACAGACCCTCTATACTAGACCACACAAGAGAACTGACAGATCCTCTATACTACACCACACAGGAGAGCTGAGAGATCCTTTATACTACACCACACAGGAGAGCTGACAGATCCTCTATACTACACCACACAGGAGAGCTGACAGCTCCTCTATACTACACCACACAGGAGAGCCGACAGATCCTCTATACTGCAGCACACAGGAGAGCTGAGAGCTCCTCTATACTACACCAAACAGGAGAGCTGATAGCTCCTCTATACTACACCACACAGGAGAACTGACAGATCCTCTATACTACACCACACAGGAGAGCTGACTGATCCTCTATACTACACCACACAGGAGAACTGACAGCTCCTCTATACTACACCACACAGGACAGCTGACAGACCATTTATACTGCACTACACAGGAGAGCTGACAGATCCTCTATACTACACCACACAGGAGAACTGACAGCTACTATATACTACACCACACAGGAGAACTGACAGATCCTCTATACTACACCACACAGGAGAACTGACAGATCCTCTATACTACACCACAAAGGAGAGCTGACAGATCCTCTATACTACACCACACAGGAGAGCCGACAGATCCTCTATACTCCACCACGCAGGAGAGCTGAAAGATCCTCTATACTACACCACACAGGAGAGCTGACAGATCCTCTATACTACACCACACAGGAGAACTGACAGATCCTCTATACTACACCACACAGAACAGCTGACAGCTCCTCTATACTACACCACATAGGAGAGCTGACAGATCCTCTATACTACACCACACAGGAAAACTGACAGCTCCTCTATACTACACCACACAGGAGAGCTGACAGATCCTCTATACTACACCACACAGGAGAGCTGACAGATCCTCTATACTACACCCCATAGGAGAGCCGACAGATCCTCTATACTACATCACACAGGAGAGCTGAGAGCTCCTCTATACTACACCAAACAGGAGAGCTGACAGCTCCTCTATACTACACCACACAGGAGAACTGACAGCTCCTCTATACTACACCACACAGGAGAGCTGACAGACCATTTATACTGCAGCACACAGGAGAGCTGACAGATCCTCTATACTACACCACACAGGAGAGCTGACTGATCCTCTATACTACACCACACAGGAGAACTGACAGCTCCTCTATACTACACCACACAGGACAGCTGACAGACCATTTATACTGCACTACACAGGAGAGCTGACAGATCCTCTATACTACACCACACAGGAGAACTGACAGCTACTATATACTACACCACACAGGAGAACTGACAGATCCTCTATACTACACCACACAGGAGAACTGACAGATCCTCTATACTACACCACAAAGGAGAGCTGACAGATCCTCTATACTACACCACACAGGAGAGCCGACAGATCCTCTATACTCCACCACGCAGGAGAGCTGAAAGATCCTCTATACTACACCACACAGGAGAGCTGACAGATCCTCTATACTACACCACACAGGAGAACTGACAGATCCTCTATACTACACCACACAGAACAGCTGACAGCTCCTCTATACTACACCACATAGGAGAGCTGACAGATCCTCTATACTACACCACACAGGAAAACTGACAGCTCCTCTATACTACACCACACAGGAGAGCTGACAGATCCTCTATACTACACCACACAGGAGAGCTGACAGATCCTCTATACTACACCCCATAGGAGAGCCGACAGATCCTCTATACTACATCACACAGGAGAGCTGAGAGCTCCTCTATACTACACCAAACAGGAGAGCTGACAGCTCCTCTATACTACACCACACAGGAGAACTGACAGCTCCTCTATACTACACCACACAGGAGAGCTGACAGACCATTTATACTGCAGCACACAGGAGAGCTGACAGATCCTCTATACTACACCACACAGGAGAGCTGACAGATCCTCTATACTACACCACACCACACAGGAGAGCTGACAGATCCTCTATACTCCACCACACAGGAAAACTGACAGCTCCTCTATACTACACCACACAGGAGAGATGACAGATCCTCTATACTACACCACACAGGAGAGCTGACAGATCCTCTATACTACACCACACAGGAGAGCTGACAGATCCTCTAAACTACACCACACAGGAGAGCTGACAGATCCTCTATACTACACCACACAGGAGAACTGACAGATACTCTATACTACACCACACAGGAGAACTGACAGATCCTCTATACTACACCACATAGGAGAGCTGACAGCTCCTCTATACTACACCACACAGGAGAACTGACAGATCCTCTATACTACACCACACCACAGGAGAACTGACAGATCCTCTATACTACACCACACAGGAGAGCTGACAGATCCTCTATACTACACCACACAGGAGAGCTGACAGATCCTCTATACTACACCACACAGGAGAACTGACAGCTACTATATACTACACCACACAGGAGAACTGACAGATCCTCTATACTACACCACACAGGACAACTGACAGATCCTCTATACTACACCACACAGGAGAACTGACAGATCCTCTATACTACACCACACAGGAGAGCTGACAGATCCTCTATACTACACCACAACACAGGAGAACTGACAGATCCTCTATACTACACCACACAGGAGAGCTGACAGATCCTCTATACTACACCACACAGAAGAGCTGACAGATCCTCTATACTACACCACACAGGAGAACTGACAGCTACTATATACTACACCACACAGGAGAACTGACAGATCCTCTATACTACACCACACAGGAGAACTGACAGATCCTCTATACTACACCACACAGGACACCTGACAGATCCTCTATACTACACCACACAGGAGAACTGACAGATCCTCTATACTACACCACACAGGAGAACTGACAGATCCTCTATACTACACCACACAGGAGAACTGACAGATCCTCTATACTACACCACACAGGAGAACTGACAGATCCTCTATACTACACCACACAGGAGAGCTGACAGATCCTCTATACTACACCACACAGGAGAGCTGACAGCTCCTCTATACTACATCACACAGAAGAGCTGAGAGCTCCTCTATACTACACCAAACAGGAGAGCTGACAGCTCCTCTATACTACACCACACAGGAGAACTGACAGCTCCTCTATACTACACCACACAGCAGAGCTGACAGACCATTTATACTGCACCACACAGGAGAGCTGACAGATCCTCTATACTACACCACACCACACAGGAGAGCTGACAGATCCTCTATACTACACCACACAGGAGAACTGACAGATCCTCTATACTACACGACACAGGACAGCTCCTCTATACTACACCACACAGGAGAGCTGACAGATCCTCTATACTACACCAAACAGGAGAGCTGACAGATCCTCTATACTACACCACACAGGAGAGCCGACAGATCCTCTATACTACATCACACAGAAGAGCTGAGAGCTCCTCTATACTACACCAAACAGGAGAGCTGACAGCTCCTCTATACTACACCACACAGGAGAACTGACAGCTCCTCTATACTACACCACACAGCAGAGCTGACAGACCATTTATACTGCACCACACAGGAGAGCTGACAGATCCTCTATACTACACCACACAGGAGAGCTGACAGATCCTCTATACTACACCACACAGGAGAGCTGACAGATCCTCTATACTCCACCACACAGGAAAACTGACAGCTCCTCTATACTACACCACACATGAGAGCTGACAGATCTTCTATACTACACCACACAGGAGAGCTGACAGATCCTCTATACTACACCACATAGGAGAGCTGACAGATCCTCTATACTACACCACACAGGAGAGCTGACAGATCCTCTATACTACACCACACAGGAGAACTGACAGATTCTCTATAATACACCACACAGGAGAACTGACAGATCCTCTATACTACACCACCCAGGAGAGCTGACAGCTCCTCTATACTACACCACACAGGAGAGCTGACAGATCCTCTATACTACACCACACAAGAGAACTGACAGATCCTCTACACTACACCACACAGGAGAACTGACAGATTCTCTATACTATACCACACAGGAGAGCTGACAGCTCCTCTATACTACACCACACAGGAGAGCTGACAGATCTTCTAAACTACACCACACAGGAGAACTGACAGCTCCTCTATACTACACCACACAGCAGAGCTGACAGATCCTCTATACTACACCACACAGGAGAACTGACAGATCCTCTATACTACACCACACAGGAGAACTGACAGATCCTCTATACTACACCACACAGGAGAGCTGTCAGATCCTCTATACTACACCACACAGGAGAGCTGACAGATTCTCTATACTACACCACACAGGAGAACTGACAGATTCTCTATACTACACAAAACAGGAAAGCTGACAGCTACCCTATACTACACCACACAGCAGAGCTGACAGCTCCTCTATACTACACCACACAGGAGAGCTGACAGATCCTCTATACTACACCACACAAGAGGGTTGACAGACTCTCTATACTACACAAAACAGGAAAGCTGACAGCTCCCCTATACTACACCACACAGCAGAGCTGACAGCTCCTCTATACTACACCACACAGGAGAGCTGACAGATCCTTTATACTACACCATACAGGAGAGCTGACAGATCCTCTATACTCCACCACAAGGAAAACTGACAGCTCCTCTATACTACACCACACATGAGAGCTGACAGATCCTCTATACTACACAACACAGGAGAGCTGACAGATCCTCTATACTACACCACACAGGAGAGCTGACAGATCCTCTATACTACACCACACAGGAGAGCTGACAGATCCTCTATACTACACCACACAGGAGAACTGACAGATTCTCTATAATATACCACACAGGAGAACTGACAGATCCTCTATACTACACCACACAGGAGAGCTGACAGCTCCTCTATACTACACCACACAGGAGAGCTGACAGATCCTCTATACTACACCACACAAGAGAACTACTACACCACACAGGAGAACTGACAGATTCTCTATACTATACCACACAGGAGAGCTGACCGCTCCTCTATACTACACCACACAGGAGAGCTGACAGATCTTCTATACTACACCACACAGGAGAACTGACAGCTCCTCTATACTACACCACACAGCAGAGCTGACAGATCCTCTATACTACACCACACAGGAGAACTGACAGATCCTCTATACTATACCACACTTGAGAACTGACAGATCCTCTATACTACACCACACAGGAGAGCTGTCAGATCCTCTATACTACACCACACCACAGGAGAACTGACAGATCCTCTATACTACACCACACAGGAGAGCTGACAGATTCTCTATACTACACCACACAGGAGAACTGACAGATCCTATATACTACACCACACAAGAGAGCTGACAGATTCTCTATACTACACAAAACAGGAAAGCTGACAGCTCCCCTATACTACACCACACAGCAGGGCTGACAGCTCCTCTATACTACACCACACAGGAGAGCCGACAGATCCTTTATACTACACCACACAGGAGAGC
This sequence comes from Rhinoderma darwinii, assembly GCF_050947455.1. Classification (NCBI taxonomy): domain Eukaryota; kingdom Metazoa; phylum Chordata; class Amphibia; order Anura; family Rhinodermatidae; genus Rhinoderma; species Rhinoderma darwinii. The sequence continues at coordinate 119,353,681 of NC_134694.1, forward strand.
TGACAGATCCTCTATACTACACCACACAAGAGAGCTGACAGATCCTCTATACTACACCACACAGGAGAACTGACAGCTCCTTTATACTACACCACACAGGAGAACTGACAGATCCTCTATACTACACCACACAGGAAAGCTGACAGATGCCCTATACTACACCACACAGGAGAGCTGACAGATCCTCTATACTACACCACACAGGAGAGCTGATAGATCCTCTATAGTACACCACATAGAAGAGCTGACAGATCCTCTATAGTACACCACACAGAAGAGCTGACAGACCTCTATACTACGCCACACAGGAGAGCTGACAGATCCTCTATACTACACCACACAGGAGAACGGACAACTCCTCTATACTGCACCACACAGGAGATCTGACAGATCCTCTATAATACACCACACGGGAGAGCTGACATCTCCTCTTTACTGCACCACACAAGAAAGCTGACAGATCCTCTATACTACACCACACAGGAGAACTGACAGCTCCTCTTTACTACACCACACAGGAGAACTGACAGATCCTCTATACTACACCACACAGGAGAGCTGAGAGCTCCTCTATACTACACCATACAGGAGAGCTGACAGATCCTCTATACTACACCACACAAGAGAACTGACAGATCCTCTACACTACACCACACAGGAGAACTGACAGATTCTCTATACTATACCACACAGGAGAGCTGACAGCTCCTCTATACTACACCACACAGGAGAGCTGACAGATCTTCTATACTACACCACACAGGAGAACTGACAGCTCCTCTATACTACACCACACAGCAGAGCTGACAGATCCTCTATACTACACCACACAGGAGAACTGACAGATCCTCTATACTACACCACAAAGGAGAACTGACAGATCCTCTATACTACACCACACAGGAGAGCTGTCAGATCCTCTATACTACACCACACAGGAGAGCTGACAGATTCTCTATACTACACCACACAGGAGAACTGACAGATTCTCTATACTACACAAAACAGGAAAGCTGACAGCTACCCTATACTACACCACACAGCAGAGCTGACAGCTCCTCTATACTACACCACACAGGAGAGCTGACAGATCCTCTATACTACACCACACAAGAGAGCTGACAGACTCTATACTACACAAAACAGGAAAGCTGACAGCTCCCCTATACTACACCACACCACAGGAGAACTGACAGATCCTCTATACTACACCACACAGGAGAGCTGACAGATTCTCTATACTACACCACACAGGAGAACTGACAGATCCGCTATACTACACCACACAAGAGAGCTGACAGATTCTCTATACTACACAAAACAGGAAAGCTGACAGCTCCCCTATACTACACCACACAGCAGAGCTGACAGCTCCTCTATACTACACCACACAGGAGAGCTGACAGATCCTTTATACTACACCACACAGGAGAGCTGACAGATCCTCTATACTACACCACACAAGAGAGCTGACAGCTCCTCTATACTACACCACACAGGAGAGTTGACAGATCCTTTATACTACACCACACAGGAGAGCTGACAGATCCTCTATACTCCACCACACAGGAAAACTGACAGCTCCTCTATACTACACCACACATGAGAGCTGACAGATCCTCTATACTACACCACACAGGAGAGCTGACAGATCCTCTATACTACACCACACAGGAGAGCTGACAGATCCTCTATACTACACCACACAGGAGAGCTGACAGATCCTCTATACTACACCACACAGGAGAACTGACAGATTCTCTATAATATACCACACAGGAGAACTGACAGATCCTCTATACTACACCACACAGGAGAGCTGACAGCTCCTCTATACTACACCACACAGGAGAGCTGACAGATCCTCTATACTACACCACACAAGAGAACTGACAGATCCTCTATACTACACCACACAGGAGAACTGACAGATTCTCTTTACTATACCACACAGGAGAGCTGACAGCTCCTCTATACTACACCACACAGGAGAGCTGACAGATATTCTATACTACACCACACAGGAGAACTGACAGCTCCTCTACACTACACCACACAGGAGAACTGACAGATTCTCTATACTATACCACACAGGAGAGCTGACAGCTCCTCTATACTACACCACACAGGAGAGCTGACAGATCTTCTATACTACACCACACAGGAGAACTGACAGCTCCTCTATACTACACCACACAGCAGAGCTGACAGATCCTCTATACTACACCACACAGGAGAACTGACAGATCCTCTATACTACACCACAAAGGAGAACTGACAGATCCTCTATACTACACCACACAGGAGAGCTGTCAGATCCTCTATACTACACCACACAGGAGAGCTGACAGATTCTCTATACTACACCACACAGGAGAACTGACAGATCCTCTATACTACATCACACAGAAGAGCTGAGAGCTCCTCTATACTACACCAAACAGGAGAGCTGACAGCTCCTCTATACTACACCACACAGGAGAACTGACAGCTCCTCTATACTACACCACACAGCAGAGCTGACAGACCATTTATACTGCACCACACAGGAGAGCTGACAGATCCTCTATACTACACCACACAGGAGAGCTGACAGATCCTCTATACTACACCACACAGGAGAGCTGACAGATCCTCTATACTCCACCACACAGGAAAACTGACAGCTCCTCTATACTACACCACACATGAGAGCTGACAGATCTTCTATACTACACCACACAGGAGAGCTGACAGATCCTCTATACTACACCACATAGGAGAGCTGACAGATCCTCTATACTACACCACACAGGAGAGCTGACAGATCCTCTATACTACACCACACAGGAGAACTGACAGATTCTCTATAATACACCACACAGGAGAACTGACAGATCCTCTATACTACACCACCCAGGAGAGCTGACAGCTCCTCTATACTACACCACACAGGAGAGCTGACAGATCCTCTATACTACGCCACACAAGAGAACTGACAGATCCTCTACACTACACCACACAGGAGAACTGACAGATTCTCTATACTATACCACACAGGAGAGCTGACAGCTCCTCTATACTACACCACACAGGAGAGCTGACAGATCTTCTAAACTACACCACACAGGAGAACTGACAGCTCCTCTATACTACACCACACAGCAGAGCTGACAGATCCTCTATACTACACCACACAGGAGAACTGACAGATCCTCTATACTACACCACACAGGAGAACTGACAGATCCTCTATACTACACCACACAGGAGAGCTGTCAGATCCTCTATACTACACCACACAGGAGAGCTGACAGATTCTCTATACTACACCACACAGGAGAACTGACAGATTCTCTATACTACACAAAACAGGAAAGCTGACAGCTACCCTATACTACACCACACAGCAGAGCTGACAGCTCCTCTATACTACACCACACAGGAGAGCTGACAGATCCTCTATACTACACCACACAAGAGGGTTGACAGACTCTCTATACTACACAAAACAGGAAAGCTGACAGCTCCCCTATACTACACCACACAGCAGAGCTGACAGCTCCTCTATACTACACCACACAGGAGAGCTGACAGATCCTTTATACTACACCATACAGGAGAGCTGACAGATCCTCTATACTCCACCACAAGGAAAACTGACAGCTCCTCTATACTACACCACACATGAGAGCTGACAGATCCTCTATACTACACAACACAGGAGAACTGACAGATCCTCTATACTACACCACACAGGAGAGCTGACAGATTCTCTATACTACACCACACAGGAGAACTGACAGATCCTATATACTACACCACACAAGAGAGCTGACAGATTCTCTATACTACACAAAACAGGAAAGCTGACAGCTCCCCTATACTACACCACACAGCAGGGCTGACAGCTCCTCTATACTACACCACACAGGAGAGCCGACAGATCCTTTATACTACACCACACAGGAGAGCTGACAGATCCTCTATACTACACCACACAAGAGAGCTGACAGATCCTCTATACTACACCACACAGGAGAACTGACAGCTCCTTTATACTACACCACACAGGAGAACTGACAGATCCTCTATACTACACCACACAGGAAAGCTGACAGATGCCCTATACTACACCACACAGGAGAGCTGACAGATCCTCTATACTACACCACACAGGAGAGCTGATAGATCCTCTATAGTACACCACATAGAAGAGCTGACAGATCCTCTATAGTACACCACACAGAAGAGCTGACAGACCTCTATACTACGCCACACAGGAGAGCTGACAGATCCTCTATACTACACCACACAGGAGAACGGACAACTCCTCTATACTGCACCACACAGGAGATCTGACAGATCCTCTATAATACACCACACGGGAGAGCTGACATCTCCTCTTTACTGCACCACACAAGAAAGCTGACAGATCCTCTATACTACACCACACAGGAGAACTGACAGCTCCTCTTTACTACACCACACAGGAGAACTGACAGATCCTCTATACTACACCACACAGGAGAGCTGACAGCTCCTCTATACTACACCATACAGGAGAGCTGACAGATCCTCTATACTACACCACACAAGAGAACTGACAGATCCTCTACACTACACCACACAGGAGAACTGACAGATTCTCTATACTATACCACACAGGAGAGCTGACAGCTCCTCTATACTACACCACACAGGAGAGCTGACAGATCTTCTATACTACACCACACAGGAGAACTGACAGCTCCTCTATACTACACCACACAGCAGAGCTGACAGATCCTCTATACTACACCACACAGGAGAACTGACAGATCCTCTATACTACACCACAAAGGAGAACTGACAGATCCTCTATACTACACCACACAGGAGAGCTGTCAGATCCTCTATACTACACCACACAGGAGAGCTGACAGATTCTCTATACTACACCACACAGGAGAACTGACAGATTCTCTATACTACACAAAACAGGAAAGCTGACAGCTACCCTATACTACACCACACAGCAGAGCTGACAGCTCCTCTATACTACACCACACAGGAGAGCTGACAGATCCTCTATACTACACCACACAAGAGAGCTGACAGACTCTATACTACACAAAACAGGAAAGCTGACAGCTCCCCTATACTACACCACACCACAGGAGAACTGACAGATCCTCTATACTACACCACACAGGAGAGCTGACAGATTCTCTATACTACACCACACAGGAGAACTGACAGATCCGCTATACTACACCACACAAGAGAGCTGACAGATTCTCTATACTACACAAAACAGGAAAGCTGACAGCTCCCCTATACTACACCACACAGCAGAGCTGACAGCTCCTCTATACTACACCACACAGGAGAGCTGACAGATCCTTTATACTACACCACACAGGAGAGCTGACAGATCCTCTATACTACACCACACAAGAGAGCTGACAGCTCCTCTATACTACACCACACAGGAGAGTTGACAGATCCTTTATACTACACCACACAGGAGAGCTGACAGATCCTCTATACTCCACCACACAGGAAAACTGACAGCTCCTCTATACTACACCACACATGAGAGCTGACAGATCCTCTATACTACACCACACAGGAGAGCTGACAGATCCTCTATACTACACCACACAGGAGAGCTGACAGATCCTCTATACTACACCACACAGGAGAGCTGACAGATCCTCTATACTACACCACACAGGAGAACTGACAGATTCTCTATAATATACCACACAGGAGAACTGACAGATCCTCTATACTACACCACACAGGAGAGCTGACAGCTCCTCTATACTACACCACACAGGAGAGCTGACAGATCCTCTATACTACACCACACAAGAGAACTGACAGATCCTCTATACTACACCACACAGGAGAACTGACAGATTCTCTTTACTATACCACACAGGAGAGCTGACAGCTCCTCTATACTACACCACACAGGAGAGCTGACAGATATTCTATACTACACCACACAGGAGAACTGACAGCTCCTCTACACTACACCACACAGGAGAACTGACAGATTCTCTATACTATACCACACAGGAGAGCTGACAGCTCCTCTATACTACACCACACAGGAGAGCTGACAGATCTTCTATACTACACCACACAGGAGAACTGACAGCTCCTCTATACTACACCACACAGCAGAGCTGACAGATCCTCTATACTACACCACACAGGAGAACTGACAGATCCTCTATACTACACCACAAAGGAGAACTGACAGATCCTCTATACTACACCACACAGGAGAGCTGTCAGATCCTCTATACTACACCACACAGGAGAGCTGACAGATTCTCTATACTACACCACACAGGAGAACTGACAGATCCTCTATACTACATCACACAGAAGAGCTGAGAGCTCCTCTATACTACACCAAACAGGAGAGCTGACAGCTCCTCTATACTACACCACACAGGAGAACTGACAGCTCCTCTATACTACACCACACAGCAGAGCTGACAGACCATTTATACTGCACCACACAGGAGAGCTGACAGATCCTCTATACTACACCACACAGGAGAGCTGACAGATCCTCTATACTACACCACACAGGAGAGCTGACAGATCCTCTATACTCCACCACACAGGAAAACTGACAGCTCCTCTATACTACACCACACATGAGAGCTGACAGATCTTCTATACTACACCACACAGGAGAGCTGACAGATCCTCTATACTACACCACATAGGAGAGCTGACAGATCCTCTATACTACACCACACAGGAGAGCTGACAGATCCTCTATACTACACCACACAGGAGAACTGACAGATTCTCTATAATACACCACACAGGAGAACTGACAGATCCTCTATACTACACCACCCAGGAGAGCTGACAGCTCCTCTATACTACACCACACAGGAGAGCTGACAGATCCTCTATACTACGCCACACAAGAGAACTGACAGATCCTCTACACTACACCACACAGGAGAACTGACAGATTCTCTATACTATACCACACAGGAGAGCTGACAGCTCCTCTATACTACACCACACAGGAGAGCTGACAGATCTTCTAAACTACACCACACAGGAGAACTGACAGCTCCTCTATACTACACCACACAGCAGAGCTGACAGATCCTCTATACTACACCACACAGGAGAACTGACAGATCCTCTATACTACACCACACAGGAGAACTGACAGATCCTCTATACTACACCACACAGGAGAGCTGTCAGATCCTCTATACTACACCACACAGGAGAGCTGACAGATTCTCTATACTACACCACACAGGAGAACTGACAGATTCTCTATACTACACAAAACAGGAAAGCTGACAGCTACCCTATACTACACCACACAGCAGAGCTGACAGCTCCTCTATACTACACCACACAGGAGAGCTGACAGATCCTCTATACTACACCACACAAGAGGGTTGACAGACTCTCTATACTACACAAAACAGGAAAGCTGACAGCTCCCCTATACTACACCACACAGCAGAGCTGACAGCTCCTCTATACTACACCACACAGGAGAGCTGACAGATCCTTTATACTACACCATACAGGAGAGCTGACAGATCCTCTATACTCCACCACAAGGAAAACTGACAGCTCCTCTATACTACACCACACATGAGAGCTGACAGATCCTCTATACTACACAACACAGGAGAGCTGACAGATCCTCTATACTACACCACACAGGAGAGCTGACAGATCCTCTATACTACACCACACAGGAGAGCTGACAGATCCTCTATACTACACCACACAGGAGAACTGACAGATTCTCTATAATATACCACACAGGAGAACTGACAGATCCTCTATACTACACCACACAGGAGAGCTGACAGCTCCTCTATACTACACCACACAGGAGAGCTGACAGATCCTCTATACTACACCACACAAGAGAACTACTACACCACACAGGAGAACTGACAGATTCTCTATACTATACCACACAGGAGAGCTGACCGCTCCTCTATACTACACCACACAGGAGAGCTGACAGATCTTCTATACTACACCACACAGGAGAACTGACAGCTCCTCTATACTACACCACACAGCAGAGCTGACAGATCCTCTATACTACACCACACAGGAGAACTGACAGATCCTCTATACTATACCACACTTGAGAACTGACAGATCCTCTATACTACACCACACAGGAGAGCTGTCAGATCCTCTATACTACACCACACCACAGGAGAACTGACAGATCCTCTATACTACACCACACAGGAGAGCTGACAGATTCTCTATACTACACCACACAGGAGAACTGACAGATCCTATATACTACACCACACAAGAGAGCTGACAGATTCTCTATACTACACAAAACAGGAAAGCTGACAGCTCCCCTATACTACACCACACAGCAGGGCTGACAGCTCCTCTATACTACACCACACAGGAGAGCCGACAGATCCTTTATACTACACCACACAGGAGAGCTGACAGATCCTCTATACTACACCACACAAGAGAGCTGACAGATCCTCTATACTACACCACACAGGAGAACTGACAGCTCCTTTATACTACACCACACAGGAGAACTGACAGATCCTCTATACTACACCACACAGGAAAGCTGACAGATGCCCTATACTACACCACACAGGAGAGCTGACAGATCCTCTATACTACACCACACAGGAGAGCTGATAGATCCTCTATAGTACACCACATAGAAGAGCTGACAGATCCTCTATAGTACACCACACAGAAGAGCTGACAGACCTCTATACTACGCCACACAGGAGAGCTGACAGATCCTCTATACTACACCACACAGGAGAACGGACAACTCCTCTATACTGCACCACACAGGAGATCTGACAGATCCTCTATAATACACCACACGGGAGAGCTGACATCTCCTCTTTACTGCACCACACAAGAAAGCTGACAGATCCTCTATACTACACCACACAGGAGAACTGACAGCTCCTCTTTACTACACCACACAGGAGAACTGACAGATCCTCTATACTACACCACACAGGAGAGCTGACAGCTCCTCTATACTACACCATACAGGAGAGCTGACAGATCCTCTATACTACACCACACAAGAGAACTGACAGATCCTCTACACTACACCACACAGGAGAACTGACAGATTCTCTATACTATACCACACAGGAGAGCTGACAGCTCCTCTATACTACACCACACAGGAGAGCTGACAGATCTTCTATACTACACCACACAGGAGAACTGACAGCTCCTCTATACTACACCACACAGCAGAGCTGACAGATCCTCTATACTACACCACACAGGAGAACTGACAGATCCTCTATACTACACCACAAAGGAGAACTGACAGATCCTCTATACTACACCACACAGGAGAGCTGTCTGATCCTCTATACTACACCACACAGGAGAGCTGACAGATTCTCTATACTACACCACACAGGAGAACTGACAGATTCTCTATACTACACAAAACAGGAAAGCTGACAGCTACCCTATACTACACCACACAGCAGAGCTGACAGCTCCTCTATACTACACCACACAGGAGAGCTGACAGATCCTCTATACTACACCACACAAGAGAGCTGACAGACTCTCTATACTACACAAAACAGGAAAGCTGACAGCTCCCCTATACTACACCACACCACAGGAGAACTGACAGATCCTCTATACTACACCACACAGGAGAGCTGACAGATTCTCTATACTACACCACACAGGAGAACTGACAGATCCGCTATACTACACCACACAAGAGAGCTGACAGATTCTCTATACTACACAAAACAGGAAAGCTGACAGCTCCCCTATACTACACCACACAGCAGAGCTGACAGCTCCTCTATACTACACCACACAGGAGAGCTGACAGATCCTTCATACTACACCACACAGGAGAGCTGACAGATCCTCTATACTACACCACACAAGAGAGCTGACAGCTCCTCTATACTACACCACACAGGAGAGTTGACAGATCCTTTATACTACACCACACAGGAGAGCTGACAGATCCTCTATACTCCACCACACAGGAAAACTGACAGCTCCTCTATACTACACCACACATGAGAGCTGACAGATCCTCTATACTACACCACACAGGAGAGCTGACAGATCCTCTATACTACACCACACAGGAGAGCTGACAGATCCTCTATACTACACCACACAGGAGAGCTGACAGATCCTCTATACTACACCACACAGGAGAACTGACAGATTCTCTATAATATACCACACAGGAGAACTGACAGATCCTCTATACTACACCACACAGGAGAGCTGACAGCTCCTCTATACTACACCACACAGGAGAGCTGACAGATCCTCTATACTACACCACACAAGAGAACTGACAGATCCTCTATACTACACCACACAGGAGAACTGACAGATTCTCTTTACTATACCACACAGGAGAGCTGACAGCTCCTCTATACTACACCACACAGGAGAGCTGACAGATATTCTATACTACACCACACAGGAGAACTGACAGCTCCTCTACACTACACCACACAGGAGCACTGACAGATTCTCTATACTATACCACACAGGAGAGCTGACAGCTCCTCTATACTACACCACACAGGAGAGCTGACAGATCTTCTATACTACACCACACAGGAGAACTGACAGCTCCTCTATACTACACCACACAGCAGAGCTGACAGATCCTCTATACTACACCACACAGGAGAACTGACAGATCCTCTATACTACACCACAAAGGAGAACTGACAGATCCTCTATACTACACCACACAGGAGAGCTGTCAGATCCTCTATACTACACCACACAGGAGAGCTGACAGATTCTCTATACTACACCACACAGGAGAACTGACAGATTCTCTATACTACACAAAACAGGAAAGCTGACTGCTACCCTATACTACACCACACAGCAGAGCTGACAGCTCCTCTATACTACACCACACAGGAGAGCTGACAGATCCTCTATACTACACCACACAAGAGAGCTGACAGACTCTCTATACTACACAAAACAGGAAAGCTGACAGCTCCCCTATACTACACCACACCACAGGAGAACTGACAGATCCTCTATACTACACCACACAGGAGAGCTGACAGATTCTCTATACTACACCACACAGGAGAACTGACAGATCCTCTATACTACACCACACAAGAGAGCTGACAGATTCTCTATACTACACAAAACAGGAAAGCTGACAGCTCCCCTATACTACACCACACAGCAGAGCTGACAGCTCCTCTATACTACACCACACAGGAGAGCTGACAGATCCTTTATACTACACCACACAGGAGAGCTGACAGATCCTCTATACTACACCACACAAGAGAGCTGACAGCTCCTCTATACTACACCACACAGGAGAGCTGACAGATCCTTTATACTACACCACACAGGAGAGCTGACAGATCCTCTATACTCCACCACACAGGAAAACTGACAGCTCCTCTATACTACACCACACATGAGAGCTGACAGATCCTCTATACTACACCACACAGGAGAGCTGACAGATCCTCTATACTACACCACACAGGAGAGCTGACAGATCCTCTATACTACACCACACAGGAGAGTTGACAGATCCTCTATACTACACCACACAGGAGAACTGACAGATTCTCTATAATATACCACACAGGAGAACTGACAGATCCTCTATACTACACCACACAGGAGAGCTGACAGCTCCTCTATACTACACCACACAGGAGAGCTGACAGATCCTCTATACTACACCACACAAGAGAACTGACAGATCCTCTATACTACACCACACAGGAGAACTGACAGATTCTCTTTACTATACCACACAGGAGAGCTGACAGCTCCTCTATACTACACCACACAGGAGAGCTGACAGATATTCTATACTACACCACACAGGAGAACTGACAGCTCCTCTATACTACACCACACAGCAGAGCTGACAGATCCTCTATACTACACCACACAGGAGAACTGACAGATCCTCTATACTACACCACACAGGAGAACTGACAGATTCTCTTTACTATACCACACAGGAGAGCTGACAGCTCCTCTATACTACACCACACAGGAGAGCTGACAGATATTCTATACTACACCACACAGGAGAACTGACAGCTCCTCTATACTACACCACACAGCAGAGCTGACAGATCCTCTATACTACACCACACAGGAGAACTGACAGATCCTCTATACTATACCACACAGGAGAACTGACAGACCCTCTATACTACACCACACAGGAGAGCTGTCAGATCCTCTATACTACACCACACAGGAGAGCGGACAGATCCTCTATACTACACCACAGGAGAACTGACAGATCCTCTATACTACACCACACAGGAGAGCTGACAGATTCTCTATACTACACCACACAGGAGAACTGACAGATCCTCTATACTACACCACACAAGAGAGCTGACAGATTCTCTATACTACACAAAACAGGAAAGCTGACAGCTCCCCTATACTACACCACACAGCAGAGCTGACAGCTCCTCTATACTACACCACACAGGAGAGCTGACAGATCCTTTATACTACACCACACAGGAGAGCTGACAGATCCTCTATACTACACCACACAAGAGAGCTGACAGATCCTCTATACTACACCACACAGGAGAACTGACAGCTCCTTTATACTACACCACACAGGAGAACTGACAGATCCTCTATACTACACCACACAGGAAAGCTGACAGATGCCCTATACTACACCACACAGGAGAGCTGACAGATCCTCTATACTACACCACACAGGAGAGCTGACAGATCCTCTATAGTACACCACATAGAAGAGCTGACAGATCCTCTATAGTACACCACACAGAAGAGCTGACAAACCTCTATACTACGCCACACAGGAGAGCTGACAGATCCTCTATACTACACCACACAGGAGAACGGACAACTCCTCTATACTGCACCACAAAGGAGATCTGACACATCCTCTATAATACACCACACAGGAGAGCTGACATCTCCTCTTTACTGCACCACACAAGAAAGCTGACAGATCCTCTATACTACACCACACAGGAGAACTGACAGATCCTCTATACTACACCACACAGGAGAGCTGACAGCTCCTCTATAATATACCACACAGGAGAGCTGACATATCCTCTATACTACACCACACAGGAGAGCTGACAGATCCTCTATACTGCACCACACAGGAGTGCTGACAGATCCTCTATACTACACCACACAGGAGAGCTGACAGATCCTCTATACTACACCACACAGGAGAGCTGACAGATTCTCTATACTATAACACACAGGAGAGCTGACAGATCCTCTATACTACACAAAACAGGAAAGCTGACAGCTCCCCTATACTACACCACACAGGAGAGCTGACAGATCCTCTATACTACACCAGACAGGAGAGCTGACATGTCCTCTATACTACACCACACAGGAGAGCTGATAGATGTGCTTTCAGACCTTCAAACTTGTACAATCAGTGAAAATTGTTCAAGAAATCATGTTTATTTGGATAAAAAACAAGCAAAACAATGGGTCAAAGGTACAGAAAATATATAGATTGCAAGTCATTTAAATTAAGGGGTCATTACCGTCTCCAAGTTACCCGAGCTGCACAAAGCTCTTTACTGAAAATAAAATGATGAAAACACTTACCTAAAAGTTATTTTTGGTATTCCTGACTAAATAATAGGATGCTATATATAAACGTAGTACATTTCTGTTATCTTCATGATTTGTCTCTTGGAGTGGTGGGTCAAGTATAAAAGAATAATCCATTCCTAGAATAGAATACATTATTTTGTACCAGGGAAATTCAGAATACCCAACTCAATTATTTTCACTGAATACAAAACAAAACAAAAAAATATAGAAGATCATAATAATATTCATTGTTAACATACAACTGAAGAAGACATGGCAGACATAGATAATAGAAGTTGCATCTTCCGCCTCTTTCCTTTAATGTTTTATTCTCTCGCTTTCATAATGAAAAGGATACAATTTCTGCTGCCCCAGATATTTATTTATTGTCTGCCGTGACACAAAGAAATGGCTTAATAATCTAAATCTGGAATAAACCACATGAGCGGGGTTATGGTAAGAATACACAGCCACATGTACACATCTTTTATATCATGCCCTTACTCTGTGTGTGGGAACATACACTCCCAATAGTATCAGGGAAATAAATGGCATTATCACCAAATAAAGGATGTTCTGGCATCAAACATCAGAGTCATAAAAGCTTCATGTGGATCTAAGAGATGATATTCACCCCCCCCCCCACTTCTCTCACTTTAGTGATGCTCATTTCACTCAGTTTATGTGCAGCAGTTATCTACAAAAAATATCTAATAATCTGTTTATTAGGTAGTTAGTTCTCCATACAATTGCTTATGGATGAGCTCATGCTTACACACAGCAGCCAATCTGAAAAAAAGGAGCTTTGAAGTGTAAAGCATGGGAGAGAGACAGAATAGCTACCGTTTCCGTAAAAAATGACAGAAAACTGACGGTAAGGAGTTTTCCGGGTTTTCTTAACATTGATGTGGGTGAACTGGATGGGTGACGGATACAAACTGATATGCCATCAATTTGTGTCAGTAAGGGTATGTTCACATTAGCGTTGACTTTCCGTTGAGGTGTTCCGTGGGAGGTTTCCGTCGGGGGAACCCCTCAACGGAAAGGCAAACTTTGCTAATGGTTTCCGTTTGTCACCATTGTGACAGGATTCCATTGTTTTTGACGGAATGAATAATAGCGCAGTCGACTACGGTATCGATTCCGTCAAATCCTTGCACAACTGAGACAAACGGAAACCATTCGCATCGGATCTGTCACCATTGAAATCAGTGGTGATTCAAACAGAAACCAGTGGTTTCCGTTTTTTCAGTCAGGTCCCGGTCAGATGGGAAGCTCCGACAGGAAATATGTAAATGAGGCCTTATGTTTAATAGATCAGATTTTTTCCTGCACATGCGCAGACAAAAAATGAAAGCAAGAAAGATGCAAAGATAAAAATGGATGCGTTAAAAATTGAGTATAACTGATGACAAACTGACACAAACGAAAATAAAAGAGTCAGTTTTTTTGACGGATCCGGGAAACTGATCTGTCAAAAACAAACATATATTACCTTCTGTTGCATTCAGTCCGGCATCTGTCAGTCTATCCATTTTTTTTAAGGGCCTGTTCACATCACAGTTCGCTTTCCGTTCCGGGGTTCCGTCTGAGGTTTCCGTCGGGTAAACCCCGCAACGGAAAGTGAAAATGAAACCACAGCTTCCGTTTCAGTCACCATTGATACCATTGATATCAATGGTGACAGAAACATCGCTAATGGTTTCCGTTCGTCACCATTCCTAAAAAGAGACCTTCTCAAGAGTTGGACCTTTCCCGTAGATCTATGGGTTGTCTAATGCAACGCTTAGGGCTAAAAATGTATCGGCCAAGATTAATCCAGGGATTATTAGAGGATCAGCATTTATTAGAAAATTAACTTGGTCCGATGAAGCAAACTTCAGACTTTCCGGTGCTGTTAAAAGCACAACTTTGTTTATTACTCAATAGAAAACCCCCCTGGAACAATTGAAGAACAGTTGAATCTCTGGGGTTACAGTTTGGGCGGCCCTTTCATGTAAAGGGGTAAATGGACCTTTCTTCTACCATACAGGATCCTCTCAGACCTGGACCTTAACATGCTCCAAGAAAATGTAATGCCACAACTGTAGTTGGAGCATGAAGATGAAGACTTCTATTTTCAGCAAGATGGCGCCCTCCTCACTTTGCTTTAGCGGTGCGTCATTTTCTTGACAGTAAATCACCCAATAGCCGGATAGGAGGACGAGGCCCGGGTTGAATGGCCACCACGATCACCAGATTTTACCCCGATGGAATTTTTATTTTGGGGTGTTATCAAACATAAGGAATATTCAAGAAAACCAAGCACGGTTTATAACATGATTAACTTCATAAAAGAAGCAGCCAAGAAATGAATGCCAATAAAGAACTTTGTGCCAAAATGTGCGGGAGCGTAGAAACTAGATTACAGCAATGTGTAAATAGCGAGGGCGCCAAACTGAGCACATAAGAGATTGTACTTAATTATTGTGTTCTATAAAATACTATTTATACTGTATACATATTATTATTGTTATTATTATTGTTATTATTATTATTATTACATTTACCTATTATTATTATATTTACCTATTATTATTATATTTACCTATTATTATTATTATTAGTAGTAGTAGTAGTATTTTATTTACCTATGCTATATACCTACTTATGCACCCCGTGTATATTTTCACTTAGGTTTCAATTACATTAGTGTTATTAGGGATTTTTGCAATGCTTTCCAATTTTTTTATGGCAAAAATAAATAGTGCAGCCTGTAGTCAAAAATAGTGGGACCCAGACGGAAACCTGCCAGACCCCATTATTGTCAATGAGGTCCCTCAGGATTTGCCGGTTTGAATGCGAATTTGACATAACTGTGATGGCTTCATTATAAATGGAAGCCATGACGTGAGTGTGAACAGAGCCTAAGATCATTTTTACAATAATGTAATTTCATTAGTTGACATTTAGAAGCTGTGCTCAAAATGATCATGTCTGGAAGGAGAAAAAACATAAAAACAGGCCAATGGTAATGGCCTCAAACCATGGCAAAAATGTTACGTATTCATAGATTAATGCAGACGTGGGGTATTTGTAGCTGCTTACTGTGGTGCTAGATTGTACTTTACTCATAGGATATTAGTTGTATAGAACTTTTTATCTGAGTAAGGCCTGAGGCACATGTTAAAGGTGAACGCTGACCAGCAGAACATAGTCTCTGCCGTTTCATATTATAAACCTGTGGGTACTCCACGTGCCGCCATATGGTGTCTTCATAAGGCACCGTATTCTCCTCTATCAATTATTTTAGGGGAGAATACTTCCAGTATACAGCATGTGGTGGAACATGTAATTTTTTATTTTAGTGGATTCCATACAGGGGCATAGTTATAGGGGTGTAGGGGAAGCAGTTGCACCTGAGCCCAAAAAGGCCCACTTGACACATAAGTAGAAATGTTAAATGTATGGCACAGGGTACAGTAGGTGGGTTTATCGTGTAACATATTTTGCACTGGGGCCCAGAAGCCATTGGGGGCAAAGTTACGTCTCTGCTTCCATATGAATGCGTAATAAAATATTCTGCTTGTCTCCATGTAAAATCAGAGGCAAAAAGAGGCAAATCTTGTTTGTTTACTAATTGTCATATTAAATTTAAGATATAATAAAAAGTAAATTATTATTTATTTATTTTTTTAAAAGAGACACACATTAGCACAGTGAGGGCCCATGGCAGGCTATAGGCACCATTTATGGATCCTTATGGTGCACATCTGTAATACGGCACTGAGCACGAGGCAAGCCATCCATTGGTCATCCGTCGCCCGTAGACTCATATGTTAAAATGTATCCATTTAACATAAACTTTATTGGATGAAGCCGGATTGTATTGAGTTGGTTGGTTTTATGATAAATTGTATAACAACACAATTCAAGCAAATTGGAGTGTGGAAGAAAATAAATTCACAACTTCATTGTGATCTTACATGGACAGCATGGATAATTATTGATTACATAGTGTACCTAGTGATGCTTTGTGTTCGATAGGATGTCGTAGTGATCATCTTCAGATATGAGAAGGGGGGGGGTCCTTTAATTCATTTGTCATGATGAAATACCTGTATGAATAAGAGCATCTCTGAGAAAGAGGGCTCTACATAAACTGGCATAGCAGTATTACGCATCCCAGTCTCAAGGAATTTTTTTCCATGATTTTTTTCCAGGGTGCCATGGTGCCAGGTAATCCCATTGGGAAGGGCTGAGTTTAGGAATAAGGGGGAGCTTCTTGTGTATATTTACACCTTCACACATGTAAAATACAGTGTTTATTGGCTTAATAAATTGCTTATTTTGAGCATTGGGCCTGTTCCCCTCTTTGTTTTTGCGGATGGGTCCACAAGGCCCACGTATCATAGCGGTGGAAGCTAAACTGAGCTCAGGCTCCAGGTCTTGTTTTTATAGGAAATAGAACCCTGGGCAATATGCGTATTAGGGTCCCCACTGCCATTCTAGTAAATTTCTCTTGTAGTTTCAATATCCCTGGTGATCTACGAAAATAAAAGAGTTTATTGTAAATTCCCTGGTGCTCTACGGCAATGAAGAGGCCAATTTTTAACATGTAATTAAGAGGTCAATTGTAATTTTAGGATGCTGTAGGGGATATACCATCTTGTAGGGGTTCCCCTTAACTGGTCTTGTGAAGCCCCCCTTTTACTGGGCAACATAAGTGCCACTGTGGCTTTGAAGTATAACCAAGGGGAGGGAACTCTGCTTTGTATATAGAAGGGCTTGCCTTCAGTGATTCCATTTTACTGCCTGCTACCACTGCCCTCCAAAAAAACGTTCTATATTTGTATAAACTTCCTTACATTGACCGTTCAGTTTCCGCCCTGGTCAGAACATCATTCTTATGTTTATTTGGAATCTGTGTGAATCTGGGTTTCCTGCCAGACTTTGACTCAAACTCAGCAGGAATGGTCCAGTCCGGGTTAACCCCTTAAGGACACGGCCAATTTTAGCCTTGAGGACAGAGCAATTTTTTGTAAATTTCCCTCTTTGCATCCCGACGCTCATAACGCTTTTATTTTTTGTACGACGTAGTTGTATGAGACTTTGTTTTTTGCGGGACGAGTTGTACCTTATGTACGTACCATTTTTTGATACAAATACATTATCGTTTAACTTCTATAAATTTTTAATTAGATTAAAATGCAGAAAAAAAGCAGTTGTGCAGCAGTTTTAATATTTTTTTTTTTACACCACACACCGATCATCATAAATAATGTTATACATTTGTTGTACAGGTTGTTACGGTCGTGGCGATACCAAATATGTCTATATTATTTTGTGTTTTGGGACTTATATTTTAAAAAGTTGATTTATTATAAAAAATGTGTGTTTCTGTGTATTTTAATTACTTTTTATTTATTTATTTACCATTATTTTTTTTTTACATTCATTTAACTTTTTTTTTTAATCCCATAAAGGGATTTATCATTTTGATTTTGATTTTGTAACTGTAATGTACTGGCATAGATCTGTATGCCAGTACATTAGCCTGTTACTGATTGTACACGAGCAGTTGTTAGGACATACCTCAGTATGCCCTAACAACAGGAAATATGTTCAGACAGCCCTGGGGTCCTTCAATGGACCCTGGGCTGTCTGGCCATACGAGTTGTTGGCTTTGATCGCGTCACAGTTATATTCTGTGACGCGATCAATGTGCAGTCCCCTCTCCTTGAACGCCGCGATCAGCTGTCATCGCGGCGTTCAAAGGGTTAACAGCGGAGAGAAGATGTTTCTCTCCTCTCCGCTGTCAGAGCGGGGCCGTGGCTGTGTATTACAGCCGTTGCCCCGCTCTCGATCGCACACACAGAGACGGCAGAGACTGCTGTCACACAGGACGAGTATGCTCGTCCTAATGCGCGAAGTGCTCGCTGCTCAGGACGAGCATACTCGTCCTGTGTCGGCAACCAGTTAAAGAAGAGCAGATGGCTTTGGATGAGTGTCAAATGCTGATTCATACTGTTAAGTTGTCTTACAGGCTGAGACATGTTTGTATCTATTTGCTCTGGACTTTATTATATCCAGCTACAAAAACATATTGGAACTTTAACCGCTCTGATATACAGCGGTGCACAAGAAATTCCTTTTTTCTTTTTTCCTATTAAAAAACAGGTGAATCTTCCATTTCCGTAGAACAAAAAAAAGAAAACAAAAAAAAAAAGAAACAATTTTATGTACTGTTGAAACAGAAAGACAGTAATACTTTAGTGATACAAGTGTAGTAATGCATTAGTAATTAGAGTTCATATTCATGGCATTGCCACTCGCACGGACCCCTTACAGCGGTACAGAGTCCACACGGGTCTGTATTATGAAAGGTCAGCACTATAGGAGCCCCTAGTATTGTGCCTGTGTATGTTCACCTAGAAGCAATACCTCGGTAACATTTATTCACACTTAATAAATCTTTGAAATCTGGACAAGGGATTTAATTTCGGACTATTTAATATCTATTTCTATCTTTTATAGGTAATACTTATTGTTAAATGTCTGTAAAGAGAATTAACCCCTGAAATAAATTAAAAAAAATCTTCAGAATAATTAAATTAAACCTTTAAAGGCTATGTTCACACGGAGTATTTTGGGGGAGGAATATCTGCCTCAAAATTCCGTTTGGAACTTTGAGGCAGATTTTCCTCTCCCTGCACGCCGATTTTCGCGGCGATTTTCGCGCCGTCTTTCGCCCGCGGCCATTGAGCGCCGCGGGCATAAAACAGCGTGAAATACGCTTTCTCTGCCTCCCATTGAAGTCAATGGGAGGTCAGAGGCGGAAGCGCCCGAAGATAGGGCATGTCGCTTCTTTTTCCCGCGAGGCAGTTTTACTGCTCGCGGGAAAAAGACGCCGACGCCTCCCATTGAAATCAATGGGAGGCGTTCTCGGGCCGTTTTTGCCGAGTTTTGCGACGCGGTTTCCGCGTCAAAAAACTCGGCAAAATACTCCGTGTGAACATCCCCTAATAGTTATATCTGTTGGGGTTGACTCAAAGACATTTTTTGAAAGTTAAAGTTTTGTTTGTTTTTTTTTTAAATGTATGAAATGCATTTTCTATATAATACCTTCGTTTTTCTTGCAAAACCATGGAAAATTTAGTTATTTATGGTAGATTTTTTAAAAAGTAAAATGGTATTTCATGCATTGCTAGTAGTTTAAGTTATATACAGAGCTCAGTGACTTTACACAGAGCACTGTCATAGGTTGCTACATTTGGCATAAGTCAGTTTGTGACATTTCTGATCTTCTAGATCTGCCCCGGTCACCTGTAAGTATTATTATTATCTGCTAGATCTGCCCCAGTCACCTGTAAGTATTATTATTATCTGCTAGATCTGCCCTGATCACATGTAAGTATTATTATTATCTGCTAGATCTGCCCCGTCACCTATAAGTATTATCTTCTAGATCTGCCCCGGTCACCTGTAAGTGTAGTTATCTGTTAGATCTGCCCCTGTCAAATGTGTATTATTATTATCTGCAAGATCTGCTCCGGTCACCTTTAAGTGCTATAATTATCTTCTAGATCTGCCCTGGTCACCTGTAAGTGTTTTTACTTATCTGCTAGATCTTGCCCTATCAACTGTAAGTGTTATTATCTGCTAGATCTGGTCTGGTAACCTGTAAGTACTATTATTATCTGCTAGATCTGCCCCTGTTACCTGTAAGTGTTGTTATCTGCTATATCTGCCCCGGTCAAATGTAAGTGCTATTATTATCTGCTAGATCTGCCCAGGTAACTTGTAAGTGCTACAATTATCTGCTAGATCTGCTCCGGTCACCTGTAAGTGCTATTATTATCTGCTAGATCTGCCCCGGTCACCTGTAAGTGTTATTTGTGTCTGCTAAATCTACTTGTGCTATTATTTGTAAAGTGGAAGCACCTAGAAGTAACAACAGCTCAGCTATAAAGTGGTAAACCATGCAAACTTAGAGAGATGACCATCAAGTGCTGACGCGCATGGCGTGAAAATATCGGCTATACTCTGTTTTATCACTCACTACAGAGATCCACACTGACTCTGGATGTGACATTAGTACAAACCTGTGTATCCGGAGCTTCATGTAATGAGTTTATATGGTCGCTGCACACAAGCCTAAGGTCACTATACACAATGCCAAGCGTTGGCTAAAGTGGTGTAAAGCATGTCACCACTGGACACTGGTGTAGCGTGTTCTCTGGTGATGAATCACGGCTCACTAGCTGGCAGCGTGGGAAATGTGGGTTAATCGGATGCTAGGAGAACTACCTACAGAAATTCATAGTGACTACTGTAACACTTGGTGGAGGAGGGGTAATGGTCTGCAGCTGTTTTTCAGGGTTTAGCCCCTGATTTCCAGTGAAGGGTAATGTTAAAGCTACAACATACAAAGACAAGTTACACAATTGAAGCTTTTAACATTGTGGTAACAATTTGGGGTTTTGGCTTTCCTGTTCCAGCATGACTGCACACAGCGAGCTCCATAAAGACATAGGGTAGGGAGTTTGGTGTGGAGGAACTGGAGTTCCTCCACACCAAACTCCTGAGGAACTCCTGAGGATAGGCCATCAGTTTTTTGGGAATGGAAAACTCCTTTAATACATGAGCCATTTTGTAAAAAAGAATCCGTCTCTCGTTCGCTGATCGCTTTACTGTTCTCCAGAATTGTCCGTTTATGGAGCGAGAAGCGCGGTGATAGAAATGAACAGTAAATAATGCAGTAATATATCTGTCACATTACAAACCAACGTTATCGATCCAGGAGGTGCCCTGAGTCAATATCAAAGTAATTCTATTTCCAATGGTTAATTAATATAAAGCGAGTTATTTCCTCATCATTTCACACTTGTTTTAAGAGAGTAAATGAACCTCTTTCATTTCTAAGATCCTTTACTTTGGGCACCAGGAGACATCGATAACAATTTTCATTCAAATCAATGTCTTGTTATAAAGGGGATTATGATCCGTGCGCTGACTGGATATGAACTCATCTGCCATGCATTTTATATTGTTTTATTGCATCATTTCTGGATATAGTTGGAAGTAAACAGAGTTTAGGGTGACATTTGAATCAGAGGAATTGAATCAATCTGCTCAAATGAAAAATTATAGATTGACTTGCCTTCAATTATTCCCCTTTTATTAAATGAGAACAAAAAAATAAAAAATTTCCATATAAATGATAAATAAAATTAGTCTCTGAGTAAACTAACGCTGCACATTCTACCTAAAAATACTTGTAGCGAGAGGGTATAGATGAGATTCCGGGCCGGAACAAAACTACATGATAATCACAAATAAATGTGAATGGAAATTGTTATACAGTTAGGTCCAGAATTATTTGGACAGTGACACAATCTTCATGATTTGGGTTTTGCTGCCACCACATTGGATGTGAAATGAGATGCAATTGAAGTTTAGACTTTCAGGTTTAATTCAAGGGGTTGAACAAAAATATCCTGTGAAACGTTTTGGAATTGCCGCCATTTTCTACACAGCCGCCTCATTTCAGGGGCTCAGAAGTAATTGGACAAATTACCTTAAATAAAATGCATTTTTTAAAATACATTTTTAGAGAATCCTTTGCAGGCAATGACGAAACAGTCCGGACCCCATGGACATCACGACGTGCTGGTTTCCTCCTTTGTGATGCTTTGCTCGGCCTTTACTGCCGCTGTTTTCAGTTGTTGCTTGTCTGTGGCTCTTTCTGCCTTAAGTTTTGTCTTAAGCAAGTGAAATGCAGCTCGATCAGGTTGAAATCTGGTGATTGATTGAATATTCCACTTCTTTGCTTTAAAATAAACTTCTGGGTTGCTTTCGCCTTATGCTGAAGTGACGTCCAATCAACCTGCTACATTTGGTTGAATCTGAGCAGAAAGTAAATCCCTGAACACTTCAGAATTCATCCGGCTGCTTCTGTCTTCAGTCACATCATCAATAAACACTAGTGACCCAGTGCTGGCAGCCATGCATGCCCATGCCATCACACTGCCCCCACCATGCCATCACACTGCCCCCACCATGTCATCACACTGCCCCGACCATGTCATCACACTGCCCCCACCATTTCATCACACTGCCCCCACCATGTCATCACACTGCCCCCACCATGCCATCACACTGCCCCCACCATGCCATCACACGGCCTCCACCATGCCATCACATTGCCCCCACCATGTCATCCCACTGCCCCCACCATGTCATCACACTGCCCCCACCATGTCATCACACTGCCCCCACCATGTCATCACACTGCCATCACACTGCTCCCACCATGCCATCACATGGCCTCCACCATGCCATCACATTGCCCCCACCATGTCATCACACTGCCCCCACCATGTCATCACACTGCCTCCATTCACACTGCCTCCATGCCATCACCCTGCTCCCACCATGTCATCACACTGCCCCCACCATGCCATCCCCCTGCCCCCACCATGCCATCACACTGCCTCCACCATGCCATCACACTGCCCCAACCATGCCATCACACTGCCGCCACCATGCCATCACACTGCCTCTACCATGCCATCACACTGCCCCCACCATGTCATCACACTACCTCCACCATGTGTTACAGAGGATGTGGTGTGCTTTGGATCATGAGCCGTTCCAAGCCCTCTCCATACTTTCTTCCTCCCATCATTCTGGACCAGGTTGATCTTAGTTTCATGCTGTTCCAGAACTGGGCGGCTTCTATACATGTTGTTTGGTAAAGTCTAATCTGGCCTTTCTATTTTTGAGGCTGATTAATGGTTTGCACCTTGTGGTGAATCCTCTGTATTTGCTCTCATGAGGTCTTCTCTTTATGGTAGACTTAGATACTGATCCACTTACTTCCAGGAGAATGTTCTTCACTTGGGTAGATGTTGTGAAGAGGTTTTTCTTCACCATGGAAAGGATTCTGCGATCATCCATCACTATTGTCCTCCGTGGACGTCCAGGCCTTTTGCAGTTCACGAGATCACCAGTGCGCTCTTTTTTTTTCAAGAATGTACCAAACTGTTGATTTGGCCACTCCTGACATTTGTGCTTCTTTCCCTAATGGATTTCGTAATTTTTTTCAGTCTAACGATGGTCGGTTTCACTTGCATTGAGAGCTCCTTTGACCTCATGTTGTGGGTTCACAGCAACAGCTTCCAATGCAAATGCCACACCTGGAATCAACTCCAGACCTTTTACCTGCTTAATTGATGATGGATTAACGAGGGAATAGCCCATGCAGTCCATTAAATAGCTTTCTAGATAATTGTCCAATTACCTTTGGTCCCTTGAAAAAAAGGCAGCTACATATTAAAGAGCTGTAATTCCTAAACCCTTCCTCAAATTAGGATGTGAATACACTCAAATTAAAGTGTCTGCACTTTAAGCCCATATTTATTATATAACTGTATATTCAATATGTTTTGGTAAACCGCTAAAATGACAAAACTTGTGTCAATGTTCAAATAATTCTGGACCTAACTGTATGTAAAGGCAAATTTAAAAGTATAATATAGCTAGCGACTTTTTGAAATTTATTTATTTTTATTATTAATTTTTTCATTTTTATTTTATTCTTTTCATTTTTTTTAGAGAAAGTGTTTTAAACCCCAGCAGGCAGGATAACCAGTGAGGTTTTGGGGGTGACGGGACGAAAAAAAAAACAGAAAATAAAAAAGGTCCCTTAAGAGAAATTGCATTCAACAGAAGGATAGTCGGGACTGTGGGTGGAGCCCTGCAGATCATTCTTTTTGTCTCTGTGTCACCTGTATATCTAGTAGAAAACAAATATAATCTGTTAAAGGGGTATTCCCTTCTCCATGATAATAATAATAATAATAAATTAATAAATAAATCCTCGAATTATCCTCCAAACTGCAGTCAGTAAACACGTTTCAACCCAAAAATATGGGATATCTACATTTCTAAATTACTTCTTTGTCCCTCCTGGGCTGTTCCTCAGGCCCCATGCACGCGCATCTTTTGTGGAGGCTTTCTACGTCCCGGACACCTTCCCGCAAATACACTGGAAGGTGTCTGTGGTCCATAGAAGTGAATTGGTCCATAATGCGGAGCGTAATTGCGGACCGCAATTACGGACAAATACTACGGTCATGTGCACGGGGCCTCATAACCAGTCCTTATGCAATTTGTGGGCGGCACTGAAATCTGCGGACTTGTTACCTCGTTGGAGCCCTGCTTCCTTGTGTGTGCGTGTACCCAATTATCTTTGTTTTGTAATTATCTTAAAGTGTTTGTCTTATAAGAGACGACTCATTTCAGTTTAGGGCCCAGTGGCGAATAGCTGATTTAAGCGAGGGAAGCCTCTGCAATACTACATGTGCCACCATGGAAGAATAGTATTGAATGGTGGCCATACATCGACGGCTCAAGTCAAGCCAGAATTAAATCCGCTCTTACAGCTTATATTACCTAATAGGACATATGGACAGGGGTTGTCTTCATGAGACAACCTCTTTAAGCTTCAGGCAATATAAATACTTCTTTCAATATTTTTGTGTTGATTTTTTAACACTTTAATGGTGCAAGAGCCGTAGAAGCAATAGAAAAAGTAGCTCCACTAAACTACGATTGGAGTAATTTTACCTGTTTTTGGCCAAAACTTTGTACCTGAGGGATTTCCACCTAGTCTCTAACCTTAATTTAAATGACTGAACTGCCAATTCTTCTATATAGAAGTGATTTCTAGAACCTGAATGGGAACAAGTTCATGTAAATTAGAAAAGGTTTGTCACGTTGGGTTCATGGACCCACTGGGCCATACCACCTTGGCGGTATGGCAGCTGGCCAACAGGGAGCAGGTCCCAGTCCACAGTTCGTATAAGGTACCTATGGCAGCTCGGACAGGAGCAAGGCAGGCCCGGCTGGGACTAGGCAGCAGGTAGACGTCAGGCGTGGAGCAGCAGGACAGGCGGAGATACAGCACAGCACGGCACTGGAACAGGATAGCACGGGATACAGGACACAGGATACAGGAACAGAAACACTGGAACTGGAAAACACTAGGAGGCCATTTGCAAGACAAACTAGGATACGACAAACAACGCTCAAGCATGGAAGCATGGGGCTGGGACCTTCTAATAGCCCAGGGAGCAATCAACTCAATTACCCACATGCGTGCACTTTGGCTTCTCAAGTCTGGACTGAGCTCGCGAGCGCACCCTGGTGGTCACTACTGAACAGGATGGCCACATGTGCAGACATCTCTGGAGACAAGGGCGTCGACTGGATAGAAGGAGTTTGTGGTCGGCGTCCACGGACGTTACAAGGTTTCTTGATCAGTTGCACATATTCAGACACATTTGAGTAGATGTCAGCTCCACAAATATGTAAAGCAATGCTTTCTAAGTGACGCCATGTGTCTACACTGTATTACAAAGGCGCGGTGAAATAAAACATCTCTATACCAAGCCATATATATGCGATGCAACATTCGTACATTATTGCGTGTCCATATAGAAAGGTCCCTATTAGTTTATTACAAATAAATGTAACTGCCTATGTATCTCGTAAACTAACATGGATACAAAGTTGCAATTTGTTGGAACTTCCTGCTAAGATTTTTAGTGACAGAGCTGTGCATTATAATGCAATCGTGTTTGTGGTCTTAATAAGATTCCTACATTCAGTGCCTGTCTCGGCCGACAAGGTGCTTACAGAGTGCTTCCCTTTTTCTTTCAGTCATTTTGACTTAATCTTTGTGTATTTAGTTTTATTTTCCTTTAGATTTTTGCTGTAATGGATAGACCGCCATTATTTCTGTCAATCATAAAGCGAGCTGATCTCAGCTTTGATTTTAGCATTATATACATAGTATCAGCAGGACATGGCATTAATAGCTTGTTACATGGACAGATAAACAAGGAAGAGAGACATAAACAAAGAAGAATACAGATTCATGCACTTAGCAGCCCACCGTTCCATTCGCTTTCTCCTAATTACGAGACCGTCCGAATGTTTCAATTGATCTTTGGTTTCTTTTAACTCCCGTAGGAAAATTACATTCATGTGGACTCTGCAGAATGAACATTTCGCCCTTCCCTTATGGCTACAAAAATCATCAAAGTAAAACAAACTTGGTAAATAGCAGCAGTAGTGGAGGAAAATGAGCAGCACAACAGCCTTTTTTCCCCTTTTGCAAATTGCCACTTCAATGATTCCTGATCTGGATTTTATCTCGAAATACATTTTGAATTATTGGGGAAAAGAGCAAAGACGGGGGTGGGGGTGTAAACGTGTAAAGCTCTTAGAACTTATCAGAGGCGTAGCTGGAAGTCCCTGGGTCCCAATGCAAAATCTGTAAAAGGGCCCCAAATTACCACTACTGGTCTCCTTCTATGGGGCAAAGTAACCTATTGGGCACCCTTAGACTCCAGGGCCCACTCTATAGTTACGCCCCTGTAACTTATACATATTTCTGTTTTCAATAATATAAATGAACTGAGTTAGCAAACTGGTTTTGTCAGATACAACATATCTATCAGCTGAATATGATCTTCTATGCAAGGGCAGCATATTATGGCTACAGGTCCATACACCTAGTAGCCAAAATGGCAAAAAAAAAAATTGTGCCGTTTGGCTCCTAGGATCGGTCGAAGAATACACCGGACTCATAGTTATATGTATGGAGTGCTCCCCTCACCTACTCCCGCCACCCCCACTGTTCTTACATTTTATTTACTATACCTTAGTTGATTTACTTGTTTCCTTTGGGTCATTATCTAGCTGCATCACCCAATGTCTCATAGACCTTTAAATTCATTGTTCCCTCAATAATCACAAGGCATCGATGCCCCGAGGCAGCAAAACATGATGCCCCATCCACCATGCTTAAGTCTGCAAACATAGCGTTGTGCGATTGTGCTAAAAGTTCCATTTCTATCTCATCTGTCCATAGAACATTTTCCTAGAAACTTTGTAGAACATCCGGGTGGTGTCAGGCAAAGCTGAGATTGGCCGCATCGTTTTTTGTTTTTTTTTGGACAGCAGCGGCTTCCTTTGTGGTGTACCTCCATGAACTCCATTCTTGTGTAGTGTTTTTCTAATAGTGGACACATGAACAGATGCTTTTGCAGTTTGTAGAGCCTTCAGCAGGTCTTTTGCTGTTACCCTTTGATTCTTTCTCACCTCTTTCAGGATTGCCCATTACGCTCTAGGAGTGATCTTAACAGCACACCCACTCCTAGGGAGAGAAGCAACAGTCATGAATTTTCTCCATTTGTAAACAAATTGTCTAAGCATGGATTGCTGTACACCCAGGTCTTAAGAAATGCTTTTGGTGCCCTTGCCATCTTCATGTGTCAATATAATATCTCTTCTGAGGTCTTAAAATTATTTGTCCTGAAGAAAGGTTCACACTGACCAATCTTTCTTGACACGGCCAGATTTGTCAGTAACCAGGCAATTTGTGCCTTTATTTAATGGGCAAAGCACCTGTGAAACCTACACTTATACTCTCAGCTCCTTAATTGAAACACCTTTTGCCAATTAGGTCTTGGAGTAGTCATTAATACAGGGGTTGACTTACCTTTTCTCCCTGCGCTGAGGATGTTTACTCAAGGTGCTCAATTAAATACATGGACAGTGCAACTTTGTGTGTGTGTTATTAGTTTAGTTAGATTGTGTTTGTCTAGAATTGTGACTTAGACAACAGTCAGAACACATTTTATTAGTAGGGTATCAAAGGGGCACCCTCTATACAAGCTCACCATTCCCTAGTAGGGCAAATGAAAAGTGGTCGTCTACAGTAAAAAAAACAAAAAACTCCTACAACATCATACAAAGCATTATGGGGAGGAAAACAAAGTGACAATGTATTTTATGTCACACTCCAACACTGACATAGGAACCGAGTATTATACATTAATAAGTACACCCCTTAATAGTATCTTTACACAGGGCAGATACAAAGAGAAGCATATAGGGTTATGTATAGGGGCTATATAGCATTAAATAAGAATGTAAAGGAATATGAAGAGAACATGGCTCGTGGAATTACCAGGTTGTATTGAATACTATAGGAAATAGGGTTTAAAATGCACTTTTTATGGTTCTCTGTTTGTAGTTGTAAGAGAGGAAAAATAAACCCAGAGGCATTTAGTCGCTCTCATGAATCTGTACTTAGCACCGCTCGTGAAATTGTATGCAGTAGTAAATAGATAATGTGTCCGGTGAGATGAAGGTAGAGCAAAGAACAGAAACAAAGGGAAATTAAAAAATGCTGCAATATCTTGGTTCTGAGACAATAAAATATTCACCCTTCACTCTATCAGAACCTTTATTCACTAATACCCCCCCCCACACACACACACACACACACACACACACACACACACACACTACAA
Organism: Rhinoderma darwinii; assembly: GCF_050947455.1. Classification (NCBI taxonomy): domain Eukaryota; kingdom Metazoa; phylum Chordata; class Amphibia; order Anura; family Rhinodermatidae; genus Rhinoderma; species Rhinoderma darwinii. Next base: position 119,383,683 of record NC_134694.1, read on the forward strand.
CCACTAGCACCTCCACACTACTGACACTTATCTCCTCCATGTGTGTGCCAAAGTTTTTTTACATCTTCCTTTTTCTCAATGTTTGTAGTTTGTAACCATTATCCTGCTGTTTTGGAAACTCGCTTATTAGTTACGGTAAATGCCAGACTAATTTAGACTCCAAAAACATTATTATTATTATTATTATGCAATATCTTCTAATCATCATGCACCTAGACAGATACAGATGTAGCCATTTTTATCTTGATTTTTAACACATTACATAAACAGGGGCAAGATCCTTTAATTAGACTTTTTCAATGACTTTGCAATGGCTTTTGTTGAGTGATATCACCCACAGCAAGTTCTCAGTCAAGATAAAGATGGCTACCTCTGTAGACAGGCAGGCAGACAGACTAGATGATAGATAGAGAGAGAGAGAGAGAGAGAGAGAGAGAGATAGATAGATAGATAGATAGATAGATAGATAGATAGATAGATAGATAGATAGATAGATAGATAGATAGATAGATAGATAGATAGATAGATAGATAGATAGATAGATAGATTCATAGATAGATAGATAGATAGATAGATAGATAGATAGATAGATAGATAGATAGATAGATAGATAGGAGATAGATAGATAGATAGATAGATAGATAGATAGATAGATAGATGATAGATAGATGGATGGATGGATGGATGGATGGATGGATAGATAGATAGATAGATAGATAGATAGATAGATAATTGAATATCATTTGTCACAGTTTGTCTCTTGCATTACTTTGAGGGAAGTGTAAAAAAAATGAATAATAATTAAACGCTTCTTTCTTCAAGGATAATGAATAGAAAGCTGCTTTTGTTCCAGACAGTCCTGGCTTCGTCCTGTTCGGGATGTGACTGTTGAATGTCAGTATTTCGTCTTTCTTCTGTTTCTAAATCAATTCCATTTCTCCCCGCTGTTCTGCGATTCCCTTCTCATTACGACACTGAAGACAAATAACTGCTTGAGGGTACAGCGCAGATTAGAGCGTCCCAGCATTAACTAATGGAATGTGCTTTATTTTATGTAATGTTATTTTAGGTCATTAGTTTGGATGAACTACATAGTGGAAAGAGATGTTTGGGCAACCCTACTGGTAACTGGCAGCCTGCCAAGGCAATGAAGACTTTCCCTTCAACCAACACCAGGCATTGCAGCTCTCCATGTCCTCGTGTTTGACAGAAGTTTTGTATTAAAGTAATTATGTAACATAAGTTCCGGCATATGGAGATGAGCGCGGAGGTAGCGTACACCTATTTGTTCCGTACTCGGGGTATGCTACAGATGGATATCCTGACAAACATCTGAATAATGCGCTTGTAAATCTGAAGAGGGATAGAAGGGCCCTTGAGGGTCTGGGGCTTTAGGAAGGCATTATTGTACATGCTATCAATCAGTGATGTGCACTGTATGGCATGGAGCAGCCTGTTATAAAGACATCTGACAGCAGCCTGTGGTGTGCCGGTTGGGTTATTCTGATCTACAATAATGCAAATAAGCCATGAATACCGCTAATGGCCAAGATGGAATAAAGTCAGCCGTACCTTAGACTCTATATTGCATCACAATTGATGGGAAGAATAGGTCGTCAAAACAACGGACACCATGACGGAATCCTAGCACAAAAGTACTCGGCACACCAAATTGGAGTGAAATACTTAAAGAGGCAGTCACCACATTATAAGTGCCCTGTCTCCTACATAAGGAGATGGGCACTATAATGTAGGTGACAGTGATGCTTTTTATTTAAAAAAACGATCTATTTTTACCACTTTATTAGCGATTTTAGATTTATGCTAATGAGTTGCTTAATGCCCAAGTGGGCGTGTTTTTACTTTAGACCAAGTGGGCGTTGTACAGGGGAGTGTATGACGTTGACCAATCAGTGACCAATCAGCGTCCTGCACTCCTCTCCATTCATTTACTCAGCGCAAAGGGATTCTTTTAGATCCTTATGTGCTGTCTTATACTAACACATTAACAATACTGAAGTGTTTAGACAGTGAATAGACATTCCACGGGATGTCTATTCACAATCTCTGCACTTCGTTACTCTGTCTGTGGTAGTTACAGCAGGGGAAGCGTAATCTCGCGAGATCTCGCTGTAAATGACAGGTTACAACGAGATCACGCTTCCTCTGCTGTAACTACCACAGAAACAGTAACGAAGTGCAGGGATTGGGAATAGACATATTGTCCAGATTTTTCACATTTCTATGATATTTTCTGTACAGCACGTAGTCATTCAGCTTCTTATTAAAATATTGTTCTTAGCTAGTTAAAAGAAAATCGCAGTTCCATTAATACGCTCCGCTTCTATGAAGAATTGTCGACAGTTGTAATAAGTGAAATTTTTTGTCATGTGAAATCTTCTTCTGTACGGTTGGTTTAATTTCTCCCCAGATCAGATAAATGCATTTCTCTCTGTTGTCGATCGTACATCAAATTATAGGGTTGACATTACCAACAAAGAGAAAATCCATGGCGTAACCCGCGTCCCCTCTGCTGCTTAATCTAGATCTATTATGCATGTGTGAGCTTGACAGATTTTCTTCCTTGAGACGTATCCTCTTTTCTCTCAAGAAGAAAGAAATGTGACATTTTAAATTACCCATCCGCAATTAGCCCAGAGCCAAAGGTAGAAATGACCTATGCTCTGATTAAAATAAATGAACGCTGTCCGGCTAGAAGTAAGTGCCATCGACAGGTCTGCAGACTGTGTTGTCTTCGAAGGACATGGTAAGTTGTAGATGCTACACGGATGGCAATATTTTTTCTCTTTCATCTTTTGGAATAAACATTGAATGCCAAGGTATGGAGACGCACAGCTGTAGCTGTATCCAGCCAGCCTTCCCGAATATACAAGAGAGGATAAAGCAAAAAAAAATATCTCCATGCTCCCTCTACTCCAACTTCACCATCTGTGTAGAGACACAAAGCATCAAAGATGGGCAGCTGTGTCCGTAATGCTCTGTGGATGGAGATAAGAGGCCTTTAGATGCGGTTCCTGTGTTATCTGCTCTGTCTGCGTTGGAGGACATGAGCCCAAACCTCTCTATAGGTTCATCTTTCTGATGTCTTCGGTTTGTCGAATGCGAGATCTATAGAATTCTACAAGAAAATAAATACATTTATCATTTCTTAAGAAGTCTTCTCCTTTATAACAATCTGAATCACAGCAGCGTCTTGAAGAATTAACTCCCACATTCATTGAAAGGCAAAGAAACAGAGTACAAGTATTTTTATTTTTTTCCTAATTTTTTTTAAGTTTGGAAACTTTAATTTGAATAAACTTTTCCTGTACTGTTAGATGGGTTAAATAAGCAAAAACTATATTGGATTGGTTTATCAGGGTAGGAGACCCTCCAGTGAGCTCAAGTTTAAACATGACAATTGAACCCTGTCAAAAAAGAGGCTTGAAGTTCAATAGAATAAAACTACATTCAAAACTGAAGAGTTGAAAACTTCCTTAAAATTAAAAAATTAAAAATTACAAATAATCCTATGTGTCTTTATAACAACAATTTTTGGTGCTTTTAAAAGTTCCCTGCACTGTATAGATGAAGGATAAAGCCCCAGAATAATTTTCAATGGTGGGTCGAAGGTTTTTAAAGGCTCGATGTACTTTTGCAACCATTTATGTTTATCTAAAAGAAAAACTTTGCAATTAAAGTGACCTCCAATTATATAGAAAAACAGTAATAGGATGCAGGACTTTAAAGCTTATTTAGTGGATTTTGCTCCCTAATAGCACTTCAGACCGGCCGTGTCCTGCTCTGTCTCCTAGGCTCCTGTCTACAGTACGGGAGCCAATACTGTAGAGTATAATGTTATATTACAGTGCTGCCTCCCGTACTGGAGACAGAAGCCATGGAGACAAAGCAAGATACTCTGTTTCCTACTGGAGAGTTTTCCTGCAGCATGGACCACGGATGGCCAGTGGTGCAATTAACAATCAGAATTCACTAAACAAGTTATATAGAAAAACTATTATTTTTCAAAATTTGTGCACTATAATCGAGTTTGATCTTTCCCAGTTTTGTGTGATGGTTACAAACTACAAACAAATTCTGTGAAGTATTTTCCTGTAGTTGCCTGTCAATCTCTCAGCAGAAGAGGCAGAGGGAAGAGAGTAACACTTGACTGCAGGATCAGACTACACAGTATTTGTTTGTGGTCTGTAACCATGGAGACACATAAGTCTGTATTGGATTAATAAAGAAAAATTGTTGCAAAAGTGTACATATCCTTTAAGTACATTCTCATTCCTCGAACCCTCAGGGTCCTAAAAGGGGACATATAGGATACCATTCTGCAGGATGCTTATGATAGAGAGCTGATTTGGCTGTTTTTGTATTTCTATTGAATCTATGGAGTTCTTCTTCTTTTTTCCTGATTGGATATTTAAGGGGTCAGTTCTTGGGTTCTCAAAAAGCTGAAGTAATCTAAAGGGAATATATTGTAATATCAGGGTCCCTTTAAGAGCTTGAATTAAAAATGTAAGAATTTTGCACACCCTAAGATGTAAAATAGTAAGGGATGTAAATATTGATTCCTGCGGAGTTAAGGACTGGACATCTCAGGTTTATAATTACAATTTGATGGTCAATGTGACAGCTTTTCTTTGACCTAGTTCTCTTTGACAAGAACACAACACCTTGAGTGCGATTCCGGAGACAATTGCTAAGTAGACGTCTAATTGCAAACGTATAGCAAAGCATTTTGGAGCATAATACATTTGTTAAAAAATGTTAGTTAATTGCCATCATTTGCTTTAATTGCCAATTAACTAACGCAATGGCCCAAAGAGGCAAGCCTGGGGGAATTACAGTGAAATGGAATAGCAAAATCATATGCACTATCTATAAAATGTAGAAAGGCAAATATTTCCCATTTATTTTAGATTTGGTGGGGAAAGTAACAGAAAGCAGATTGCAAGATTACCTGAACTTATAAAAATTACGGCTTAGTTTATAAATAGGAGACGGCTAAAGTGCACTATTTTCTGCAGAGCTTTAGAACACAATTTGGATACCCACAAATGACTCCATTCCTGTAGAGATGCCTCGGGGCTTAAAAAGAACACGTTTTAGATGCAATTTCATTGCAAAATCACTCATTTTTATAAATAATAAAGTTCACTTTATGAATGCGCAAGATTTTTCTAAGAAACTTTAAAGAATTTTTCGGAGAAACTTTAAATATTTTTTTCTAAGAAACATTGAGGAAAGTCATGGGGTGGAGGGGACAGTTTATTGTTTGTTTTTCAGGATTTTGCAGAATTGATTGGTTATGACTGCCCTTTATAGATATGTATATGGAGGCTCTTGATAAAACCTATCCATACAGACAGAACCAGACATTTTTTATTAAGATTATGTAAATAAGAATAAGAATTCCTCTTTTATGTGACACCATTATAATTTCCAAACCTTAATTGTTAAACTACAAAATGTCTCACATTTTAATTTAAAATATGGGGGTTTTCATAACATTGTTTATGCTTTGATTTACATTTTACTGCAAAGTCATATTCCAACACCAGGTGGCACTCTGATTTATTGTGCTATGCATCTAAATGAAGGTGCTTTGTGCTCAGTGTTGCTTACAGGCATGTTTCTCTCTAACAGCACACCATGTGGCCAGTCCTGGTATTGCAATTACAACCTTTAATGGTTATCATATGTAAAGCCCCCTGCACCCGGCCGTAGCCATAATCCTGGTCCATGATTATTGCTACGGACGGACACAGACAGTCACCCGCATTTGCGGGCCATGCTCCCATTATAAAGTATGGGAGCACGGTCCATAAAATAAAAAAATAGGACATGTCCTATTTTTGCGGAGCCTTTCTACGGCCCAGACACCTTCCCATAAATATACGGGAAGGTGTCCGTGGACCATAGGAACGAATGGGTCCGTACTTGCGGATCAAAATTACGTCCATGTGCATGGGGCCTAAGATGATGATTTCTTGTAGAATTATCATGGTGAATAAACAACACGAAGAGAAACAATTTTCAAGGTATTACTAGACAAGTGAATGCATGATACATATAGAACTCTAAAAAAGTGTATTAAGATTTGGGGGCCCTGCAATGTATGCAAGTAAAAAGGGTGTCCATAGAGCAAACAATTTTCTGCTCCATTGATACTTAAAGGAGTTGTCTGAGAATTAAGAAAAAAATAAATAAATTAGAAATAGCATTCTGCATGATCATCTCTTTGTAACAAAGCTAGGACCAGCACTGTATCTTACATGGATCCAGAGATCTCCCAATTTATTGCTCCAATTGCTCAGCTAGATGTCCAGATCAGGGGGTGTGTCCTTTCCACAGGAGCTCCTCCCTTTCCCTGTCATACTTGTATGGGCACATCATTTAGACCTAAAAATGGGGTTCAAAGTTAGAGGTGCACTTTAAGTGAGGTCACTGCGTCCTTGTGATATCATTAATACATAACCAGCGGGCTCTCAGATTGTGTTCTGTGAATTTCACATGGGGGCATCCAGCAACTCTAGGAATAAGGGTGAAATCCTATTATATGACATTCTGGGCTGAATCAATATAAGAAGTCTGGATAATTTTTTGGGTCACAAGTATTTTCTAAGATCTGCATGAAAATATCATTTTTAACAATTGGGATTCCCATGGGAAACATTGAATTTTCTTCTGCTGTTATTTGGCTTGTCTCCCTGAAAACAAGCTGCTAAATTTAGAGGCATAAAGGCTTTATTGTTCTTTTTTGCTCTGTAATAGTTAGACTGTGATACCACTGTATATCCTGGCTTGATGCATTATCTCTATTTGTCGTCAGCCAGTCATGTGGGATATGAAGGAATATATAAGGCAAGATACATGCCGGGCCACTAAATCTATGGTTACATAGCTGCATAGTTACATAGTTACATAGTTAGTACGAATGAAAAAAGACACATGTCCATCAAGTTCAGCCAAGGGATGGGAAAAAGGGAAAGGGAAAGGATGAAACCAAATTTCTACACATTGACACAGGAGCTGATATTTTTTTTGATCTAGGAAATGATCTTTGCCCCTTTTAAAGCATCTCCTGTCCCTGCGGTGACGGCTCCTGCGGTGACTATTCCATAAATTCACAGTTCTCACTGTAAAGAAGGCTTGTCAGGTTGAACCTTTTTTTCTCCAGACGGAGGGAGTGCCCCCATGTTTTTTGTGGGGGTTTTACATGGAACAGGATTTCACCATATTTTTTGTTTGGGCCATCCATATATTTATATAAGTTAATCATGTCCCCCCTTAGTCGTCTTTTTTCAATGCTAAATAGGTTTAGTTATTTTAATCTTTCCTCATAACTTAGATTCTCCGCGCCCCTTATTAGCTTTGTTGCTCTTCTTTGTATTTTTCATCCTTTCTATGAACTGGAGCCCAGAACTGAACTGCATATTCTAGATGAGGCCTCACTAATGCTTTGTAAAGTGGTAATATTACATCCCTGTCCCGCGGAGTCCATGCCCCTTTTAATACACGACAATATCCTGCTGGCCTTTGAAGCAGCTGATTGACATTGTGCTGTTATTTAGTTTATGATCTATAAGTCCATCCAGATCCTTCTCAACAAGTGACTCCCCCAGTGTAGCTCCCCCTAGGACATATGATGCCTGAAGATTATTACACCCAGATCCTTCCCAACAAGTGACTCCCCCAGTGTAGCTCCCCCTAGGACATATGATGCCTGCAGATTATTACACCCAGATCTTTCTCAACAAGTGACTCCCCCAGTGTAGCTCCCCGTAGGACATATAATACCTGCAGATTATTACACCCAGATCCTTCTCAACAAGTGACTCCCCCAGTGTAGCTCCCCCCTAGGACATATGATGCATGCAGATTATTACACCCAGATCCTTCTCAACAAGTGACTCCCCCAGTGTAGCTCCCCCTAGGACATATGATGCCTGAAGATTATTACTCCCAGTGTAGCTCCCCCTAGGACATATGATGCTGCAGATTATTACTCCCAGTGTAGCTCCCCCTAGGACATATGATGCTGCAGATTGTTGGTACCCAGATGCAGAACTTTACATTTATCTACATTAAACTTAATTTGCCAACTGGACGCCCAAACACTCAGTGCATCCAAATCCGCTTGTAGTTCACGAACATCTTCTATAGACTGAACAATACGAACGGTGTCATCTGCAAAAATAGAAATAGTGATATTAATCCCATCCTCTATATCATTGATAAATAAGTTGAATAACTAAGTTGATGTTTTCTTGAACTAGATTGTGGATTGTTCATTCAGGATATAATCAATGTATGGGAATATCATTGTTTTTCACAATATAATCTTACACTATACATTTTATGGCTCCTTGTTAAAGGGGTTGTTTCACCAGAACAACTCCCGTTCCATATGCCCTATTACAGCATATGGACGTCATATAGGGGATCCCTCACTCAAGGCCGCCCTCTATGTGCTAGAACGGAGAACCGATCTACCGTTCTGGTGTAACCGGCGAGTCCATAAGTTAAACGGACGCACATTCAGCTAAAATATGTGGCTGGCCGCAGCTTCCCCAGCGGTAAGACCGTATCACTGGGGTTTACAGAAGCTGGACCTGCAACTGTCAGCTGGTCGCCGAGCCAGCTTGTTTTTTAAAAGAGGCTATCTTCATAGGACAACCTCTACAAAGGGATATCCAAGGATTGAAAAAAACAGATTAGAACAGAGCATATCCAGTGCTTTGAATCATATATCTTTTAAAGCGGTTTTCCAATTTTATCTAAGTAATTATTAGATAAATAAACGTTATATAACTTTCCAATATATTTCATGTCTTAAAGGATATCTAAATGTTCAAAAAAACGATGACATGTCAGAAGTTTTGATCCTTGGGGGTCCGGGCGCTGAGACCCCCATCGATCACTAAAATGAAGTGGCAGAAGCGCTCGGGAGAGTGCTGAGCCGCTCCGTCTCCGATCGGCTTTTCTTCGAAAGCCGAGCAACTGGTGTACGGGCTCAATAGAAAGTCTCTTTAAATTTGTGCCATTAGCAAGATCTCCACTTGCTGTGAATGAATGGAAGCATTCTTATTTTGACCCAATGTTTGAAAACCTGTAAACACCTAATACTTCTCACCGATGAAAGGTTTCCCACTGACAGCTCTTCTTTCCCCATAAACATTTGTATGGATAAGCAATTACTGCATCCCACCATATGTTTGAACTTATTCATTGCATTGATTAAGGCAGAGACGGCCATTCTTGTACGACGGGCCAGACCTGCCATATTGGCTTCCACTATTCAAGCAGCAATTAAAATATGTTTCACAGCGAAGAACAATATGTCATAGAAATAATCCTTAGATGTGTCCCAATCAATGTTCTGTATATTAAAAGGATTTTCCAGTTTCAGCAAATAAAACTTGTTCATTGCGTAATGAGCCACGCACCTTTTTAATTATTCCATAACCTGGAAAGATTTCCATCTTATGCAAATATTTTAAAGCTCCTTATGTTTTCCAAGATGTCTGTTTGCGGTCATTGAATGGAAACCTTCAAGTGATCAGTCAAGAGAAACTTGGCTACATCTGTATTAGGCAGTCAAGCAAGGTTTTCGTGTACATTGCACTGCTAAAATGTTTCAGGTAGTGAAATGCAACATTTTAACAGTTATATAGGGCTCATTTATCATGTAAAACAGGAGACAATGATGCAAAATTTGGTGCAAATCTGTATCTGCTCATATTAAACTTTTTTTTTCCTTACTGTGAGACGGCTAAAAATAGCACCATATTTACAAAGAGATTTGCACCTTTTAATAAAATTGGCACAAATTACTTCAACTACTTTCTTTTAGGCTGTCGTAAACAAAAACAATTCCAGTCTTATTAAATGTGGGCCTAAGGGTTTCATTCCCTCTTTTTTAGATGATTCATCCATTCAATGACATCAAGCGGTGAATTAAAAAACTTTAATAAATTGATATGCAAATTATATCAGAAAACTGCCAAACTTTTTTTTATAGATGGATGAGCTTTGTTTGCTGAAACTGAAATACCCCTTTAAGTCTTATTTTGAATGCTGGAACGAGGGTCTAATTAACCCCCATTCGGTATGTGATGAATAATGATGTTTTACGCTGCTCTAGCGTGTATACTGGAAAAATATTCCTTCTATAAGCATCACATTTATTATGTTTAAAACCAGCCCTGGAAGGACTTTGTGCTCGGTACGCTCAGCTGTGAAATAAATGATATGCTTAGTAGACCATTATTGAGCTTCAAGTCAGCATCTTGGACAAAAATGCCAAAAAGTTAATGACAAACTGTGCACTATCCAGTTCACATGTTTCTAATTATGACCGGCTGGTGTTTACGGGTCTGATGCCAGTAAAGACTTCCAAAAAACACAATCATAAATGGATCAGAGAAGCTTTGGCTTTTTGTGGGTGTCAATTAGTAAGAAAGTGATAAATTTCCTACTCTAGAAATTTCAAAGTATCAAAAACTCCCACGTCCTAAGTCAAATGCATATGGGTATGTTCCAAAAGGTTATATTGGAAAAGATTAACATAAAAACTAACAAATTATTCATCATTGTGACTCAGTTTTCCAAAAGAACATCGCTGAGGTATAAGAGGTACGAGCTAACCTCAAAATATTAGAGCCCCAAAACGAAACATAAGAGACCAAGCTAAATATGATACAATTAGTCAAAGGGAAAAAAAACACTCAAAACACTAATAGCAAAACACAGTAGGAGAATTTCCACTCCAAATAAGTCTACGATCTATAGGGGTGCACAAACTTTTTGGCCCAAGGATCCTAATGTCAGACTGTACCACTTGAAGAGGTCGTAATACAATTTTAAATCTTGTAATGCATGGTTAAATAAACTTCTGGTAAAAAGTTATATCTGTTTTAATCCCGGTTTGGAGCTCTGAGCAAGGATAGAACAGTCACCACATGGAGAGTGATGTCACCGCACAGCAACATCGTAACCAATCACAGTTAAAGCATTGTGTTGCATTGACTTGCAGATGGGTGAAATGCCACTTGCACATGATACGATAGGACACTGGAGCCCACGGGGCAAAATCTCACCACTAAACAAAACTTCTCTTTCTCCTCTTAAAAAAATAAATAATGTCATCAATTATCATGTAAAGGATGCAGAGTCCTTCTATAGTTTATAATATAATAAACAAAGAGTAATCTTGTAGTTCTTCATGTAATAGATACAAAGGTATATCATAGTTAATCATATTATAGACAATATATTGTGTAATAGACACAGAGAGATGTTTTAGTTCATTGTGTAATAGATATAGAGTGATGTCATAGTTCATTGTGTAATAGACATTGAGTGATGTCTCAGTTCACTGTATAATAGACACCAAGTGATGTCATTGTCTCAGTTCATCATGTAATAGATATACAGTGATGTCATAGTTTTATATGTAATAGACACAGTGGGATGTAATCGTTCATTATGAAATAGATGGATAGTGATGTCATAGGTCATTGTGTAATAGACATTGAGTGATGTCCCAGTTCATTGTACAATAGACACCAAGTGATGTCATTGTCGTAGTGCATTATGTAATAGATATACAGAGTGATGTCATAGTTTTATATGTAATAGACACAGAGGGATGTCATAGTTCTTTATGTAATAGATGGATAGTGATGTCATAGGTCATTGTAAAATAGACACTTAGTGATGTCATTGTCCTAGTGCATCATTTAATAAATATACAGAGTGATGTCATAGTTTTATATGTAATAGACACAGAGCCATGTCATAGTTTATCATGTAATAGACACAGAGTAATGTCATTGTTCATTGTGTAATAGACATTGAGTAATGTCCCAGTTCATATAAAAGACACCAAGTGATGTCATTGTTCATGTAATCGACAGGACGGGTGTCATAGTTTATTATGTAGCAGATGTTGAGCAATGTTATGGATGCAGAATAAGGTCATAGAGCGTGATGCAAGAGACATAGAATGATGTTATATTTCATGAATTAGATGATGAGTGATGTCATAATTTATCATGTAATAGACACAGAGTGACATAATATATGCGGAGTGATGTCTTAGTTCATCATGTAATAGACAAAGTTATGTTATAGTTTATCGTGTGATAGATGTAGAGAGATGTTATAGATGCAGAGTAATGTCATAGTGCATCATGTAATAGATACGGAGTGATGTCATAGTTTATAATTTTGAGAACACAGACTGAAGTAATAGATGCAAATTGATGTCTTAGTTCATCATGAACTAGACAAAGTGATGTTATAGTTTATCATGAGATAGATGTAGTGTGATGTCATGGATGCAGAACAATGTCATAGTTCATTATGTAATAGACAGAGTGATGTCATAATTTACTGTGTAATAGTTACAGAATGATGTCATAGTTCATCATGTATTAGATACACAGAGGGATGTCATAGTTCATTATTCAATAGACACAGAGTAATGTCCTAAATCATCATGTAATAGACACAGAGTGATGTCATAGTTTATTATTCAATAGACACAGAGTGATGTCATAGTTTACTATTCAATAGACACAGATTGATGTCTTAGTTGATTATGTAATAGACACAGAGGGATGTCAGAGGTCATTATGTAATAGATACGGAGTGATGTCATAGTTCATTATGTAATAGACACAGGGTGATGTCATAGTTCATTATGTAAATGACACAGAGTGATGTCATAGTTCATTATGTAATAGGCACAGTGATGTCATAGTTCATTATGTAATAGACACAGATTGATGTCATAGTTCATTATGTAATAGTCAGAGTGATGTCATAGTTCATTATGTAATAGACACAGAGTGATGTCATAGTTCATTATGTAATAGTCAGAGTGATGTCATAGTTCATTATGTAATAGTCAGAGTGATGTCATAGTTCATTATGTAATAGTCACAGAGTGATGTCATAGTTCATTATGTAATAGTCACAGAGTGATGTCATAGTTCATTATGTAATAGACACAGGCTGATGTCATAGTTTTTTATGTTATAGACACAGTTTGACAAAAATACTGGTATTACAGCATGATTATTTAACCAATGAATATTATCATTCAACATGTAGCAAACAGAACATTTTAACAAATTGGATTTTAAGTGAAAAAACATCATCCCCAGAGACAAAGTAAAAATTCCCTACAGTTAACAACTCAGAAAAGCTTTCTTTATCCCAGCTCCCCTCCTGCCAGCATTGTGTCTTATACATCCAGCTATTAATATCTGTATTCAATGTATATTCAGGACATTTAATTTGCAATCCTGTGTAGAAGTTGTTGCGCTCTTTATGAAACGTCTCAGCTTAAATAGGAAAACAAGTCTTCCAGATTGAAACCATAGCAACATGATATTGCAGACAATGAGCAGCGTGGCAGAGGCGCTGTACGTTTTTTATCTGCCGAGTATAATATGGAACCGGCAATAAAGAATTATGTACATTCTGTATCTGATTAATTAAGGAATAAACTACAAAGCCCATGTAGAACTGCACAGAGAAGAAAGGCCGGCAGTGAACTGAGAACTTGTAGCCAGTTATCATTGTCACAAGGTTCTCTGTAGAAAAATACCGGCCGGCTGATGGAGAAACGCAAGGTAAATAAATGGTTTTATAAAAAAATAACTTCAGTGTTGTGCAACACGAAGATCTACAACTTTTTAATATAATTTATGTTTCAATTTCTCACCCTTTTATGGTCTCTGCTATCTGTCAGTGAATGGAAATATTTATGGTTTACATTTAAGAGACTGGAAACCCATCCGGACAAAGACTTCAAGATAACCCCCTTTTCTAAAATGTAGCCTAGGTGGCGATCAGCTGATTGACATGGGTCTGTAAGTTTTTTAACCCACGGCTCTACCCCCACGGCCGGTCACTCATTTCCCATTCAGCATTCATTGCAGGGAAAATGTAAACATTTCATGCCGGCCAGTAAAAAAAAAAAAAATTGCCTGGACGTGGTGGATCCGTCAGAGGGGCTCTCTATTCCTGCACATAGAGGGGAGTCCATAGAGGAGGACCCCTCTATTACATCCATCTGCCATAACAAGGGCTAGTGTAACGGGATTGCTGCAGAAAATGTCTGCAGCAATTCCGCAGAAATTCCGCTGCGGGAAAACCGCACCATTTCCTGTGTTTTATACTGCAGAAAATGGTTTGGATTTTGCTGCGTTTTTCTCAATGTTGGGGGATGGCGACATCTCCTCTGAAAAACGCAGCAATTAAGTCCACTCTCCGCAGCAGGAATTGACATGCTGCTGTACGAAAAATACGCACCGCAGGTCAATTTCTGCTCGGAAATTTTACGAAGCGCGTGGATGAGATTTCTTAAATCTCCCCCACTTTGCTGTTATTGTATTCTGCTGCGTATATTCCGCCCGCAATTTGGGACGGAAAATACACTGAAATTTCGCTACTTGTGGACAAGCCCTAAACCCCTTTATTACTGCTAACACTACTGATGGCTTGTTACAAAGTTTCAGTACACAAATCTCCCTCTCTGGTTCCGGACTTCAGGCTTGTACACTGTAACAAATCCCCCACAGAGAAGTATTCCTATTACTGTAGATATTTTTCAATGTATGTTATGATATATTTATAAAAAAAGAGCTGTGTCTAGGTCATATAAGTTGAACTGGCTAACTGACCTAAATAGCGCTGTCTCCTTAATTCCACCACATTTTTATTTTAATTCCTGGACCCCTCCGTTTCAGAGATATGGCGCACTGTTGTGTTTGCTCCCCATATGCTAATTTGCTGTAGTTAGCCAACAGGGCGTGAACTACCCTCAAGCTGCCTCGTGTTGTTTGGTCAGCCTTAGAGTCAGGGAAGCTAGCTCCACCCCTCTAGCAAACTACAGCAAATTAGCATATAGAGTGCCAACACAACCGTGCACCATATCTCTTGAAAGGGGGGGGGGGGGTTCAGAAAAAACCCCAGTGTTGGAATCACTATTCAGGTCAGTTAACCAGTTTAACTTATAGGACCTATTGACAGGTCCTCTTTAACACGGCTAAATCTTTTCACCCATTGCTAGTTTCTACACACTAAATGTGTTTCACTGATCAATAAGGTACACCCCGCCTAGCACTTGTGAGAACGGTTTACCCTAAGTCAGTGCTATGGCAATAGATCTGGCAATGCATGCATGGGACTGAAGGGTACCGAATCTGTAATATCATCAAAATTATTGTCAGGAGAGTTGTGGCTCCAAGGAAAATGGAAATAATCAATGGCGGCAGATGGCAAAAAATTAAGAACCCCATTTTACAAGAATATGCTGCTATAGCTCTTCCACTCAATGTGAATGACAACAGATGGTCTCTACAGAGAAATGCCTTGAAGTTTATGGGCCCCAGTGCACAATCTGTAACAGAGCCTCCACCTTCCATGTGCCCTTTATAATAATGTTGTCTCCTTATGGGGCAGAGGCACAAGCAATAAGACTCAGGTGCGACCGTTACCTCTGCACCCCTACAGCTACGCTCCTAGTCCCATACAAGTGCATGGCAATTCAGAGTTGTCACCAGGGCTGGCCCTAAGAAAGAAGGCACCCTGTGCGAAATTATCTTTCGACGCCCCACCCCAATAATAATAATAATAATATTTAATAATATAATAATATAATATATTATATTATAACCCCAAGGACACAGTATTTTGTCCTCCAATTGTGCCCACACAGTATATTGCCCCCTAAGTGCCACACGCAGTATATTGCCCCCTGTAGTGCCCCTGCACAGTATAATGTCCGCTTAGTGGCCTCCACAGAGTATAATGCCCCCCTCCCCTGGTTGCCACACACAGCCCCCCCTTGAGGATAGTGCCCCATGTAGACAGTGCCATACAGCCCCCACCTCGCCCTTGTAGACAGTGCCCACCAAACAAAAAAAATTGTACTCACCTAGGCTCCGTTCCCACGACTAACTGAACTGCTCCTCTACGCTGACAACGGGATGCTTGTGTAGGCCGGCATGATCCTGTAGACTAGTACAGCGTTTCCCAACCTTTTCGGATTCGAGGCACCCCTGGAAACAGAATCGGGGATTCCATTCCAGGAGAAGCCCCTTGACGTCTCTGTCCATTTATGGACAGTGACGTCAGGGGCTTCTCCTGGAGTGGAATCCCCGGTCACAGCGTCCGCAATGCTGTGGATGATGATTACGCCTCAGGAGTTGCCCCTGATGTCACTGTCCATATATGACAGAGACATCAAGCGCTCGGTCCAGGATCAGAATCCCCGGCCACACAGGCATTCCGCTGCTTCAGGGAGCTACAGCGGCACTGCTAGAGAGCAGAGTAGGGAGATACCTCCCTGCTGTGCTATAGTGTTAAATAGTATTTGTGTCCTAAGGACGCAGATACTATTGAATGTGACGTCTCTACCGACGCCACTGAGAGAAGAAGCGACTGGGCGGTCACCAGGCGCTTCTGAAACACAAGCAGGGGAAGGGAGCCAGTGCAGCGCCCCCTTCCACCTGCTGGAGTGATGCACCCTGTGCAATGGCACAGGTCGCACACCCCTAAGGCCTACCCTGGTTATCACCCACTGGCTTTTCATAAGCAGAGGTCCAACTTAACACTGTGATAAGCCTAGAGCAGGGCATGCGGGGTGGCACATGACGCAGAAAATCAAAGAACAGCAAAAACAGAATTTCTGTGTCATGCTCTACCCCTCAGGTCCCCTCAGGTCGTGTACTAAGCATAACACAGTGAATCAGTTCTTCCCTAAATGTTCCTTTAATTCTACTAATTATGCCCCTTTTCTGCCATGTTAGATACATTTTTTTAAACATTATACTTTGTAGTGGTTTATATCTTTCAATTTTGAATTTCGAAAAATAATAAAAAAAATTGTTATACATTGCTCTTAGAAAAATGCTTTAATATTTGAAACAATCATTAAAAGACATGCATTATAAATACATTTCAATCAATGACTATTTTCTCTGGAGACTGATATGAAATTGATTGAATGGAAAGTTAAATATAGTCTAATATGACATCTTCAAGCAAGATGTGAAGCGATAAATGGGGCTTTTTATAATTACTGAGCATTTCAACATCAATGTATTTTTTTCCATAATGAAAGCAATCTCTCCACTTTGAAGACCCCAGGATGACAGAAAGCCGAGAAGAGCCAATAATATTGAAATAAGTGGTAATGAAGCTCAAAAAAGTTACATAAAATTAGAAGAACAAACCGGTCAAAGGCGACGAAAACCTAAAATTTCCAAGGAACCAAAAATAAAAAGAATTGACTGAAGATCAGCGTGCCGGCAGATAAGACAGAAATATGTTTATTGGCCAAGAATATGTAAGGATAATTGTCTGAGTCTTAACACTCTATTTTTTCCATAATTAAAGGGATTGCTATCGCTCTGGCGCTTCCATGCATATACCGGCGATCAGCTTTTATTTTCGCGGGAAGCTGCGGCAGGCAGCCACACATTTTGCCTGCAGCTGTCCGTTGTTTCCCCTGGCGATCACAGCTGATTGCGGGGGTGAGGGATGCGGCTCCAGACTCTTTTTGAAAATAGGTTGTCTTTATGAGATAACCCCTTTAATTATTAAAGGGAATCTGTCAGCAATTTTGAGTCTTCAAAACTGCCGACAGCGCGCTATAGGGGAGGGAGAGGGCATTGTATCCATACCTGTTGTGTCGGTCATGCGTGTTGCATGACTGAGAAATCAATGTTTAATTCCCCCGGGCACCGTGGTCACAAGTGCCACTGAGACGGGCAACTGATGTGAAAGTGCTCCTTAACTCCCCTCACTCCTCGCTGCCAGTCCCTCTGCTCTGAGTGACGGCTCTAGTGGTCTCCTGATTGGCCGCTAGAGCCGTCACTCAGGGCATAGCCATGCCGGGGGATTTGAACATTGTTTCTCAGTCATGCAAGAACCGAGACGAAAGGTAACACTAAAATGCCCTCTCCTACGTGAGGCCTTAAAACTGCTGAGAGATTCCCTTTAACAAAAAATAAACTGGAATTTTCCTTAAAGGGATTATCTCATGAAGGCAAACCCTTGTTTTAATAGAAGTCACCCTGGTGATTGACTGATTGACATGGCTCTGGCTACAA
Organism: Rhinoderma darwinii; assembly: GCF_050947455.1. Classification (NCBI taxonomy): domain Eukaryota; kingdom Metazoa; phylum Chordata; class Amphibia; order Anura; family Rhinodermatidae; genus Rhinoderma; species Rhinoderma darwinii. Next base: position 119,401,829 of record NC_134694.1, read on the forward strand.
CGGCCGACTCAGGGGAAATTTAGAATTACATGGCAGCCAATCAAATCAATGGCCAACTGTGTAATAAAAGGATAGGCTCGGATTCGTCACAGTGAGAGGGGGTCCTGAGTTGGGGAGTTCATCAATATTCTGTTCATCTGTTTCAGAATTGTCTTATTGTAATAAATGCTATATTTTCAGGTGACGACCTCTAGTGGCAGCCATTATATTACCTATAGAGATTGTTACCCAGTTGCATTGGTATCCTGGATTATCTTGCGCTCAATACTTCAGCATTGATAGGGCATTGTAGATATAATGTAATATTAAAGTAACACTCCAGGTAAAACTGAGACACTGTTTTGTCTAGTGCAGGGGGTGGAGAATGATGCATATATTTTTTCTTTGGTGTTCTTTGAATCTTTGTCATGCTCCACCCCCTCAGGCATGACACCATGTATACAGCTTTCCCCACAGTGTTTCTTTAAAGAAATGATTTCCTGATAATGCATTCTTTTTAGGAAAATAGAAAAATGCATTGCATTCAAGGTGTAATAAAGCCATGGAGGGGCCCATATAATAAAACTTGAAGTGGAGCCTCCTTCTACTGCAACCACCTTCAGCAGCAAGTGAGTTCCGAACACTCCAATTTTCATTGCCCCTTTCACCGTTTTTGAGTGGGGATGGGTCCCTTTGACTGCTGGACTCCATAGCAGCTGCTTTGCTACCCTGGCAGTTATGCCCATGATTGCCGCAGCCTTACTTAGACTTAGAAGGCTGAGTATAGTACATCTGTTGTTAGATTGATTTACATTTATACTCGAGGAGATTTTTTTTGAAGAGACTCTGTCACCAGATTATAAGTGCCCTATCTCCTACCTAATCTAGTTGGCGCTGTAACGTAGATAACAGTTGTTTTTATTTTGAAAAACGATCATTTTTGAACAAGTTATGAACAATTTTCGATTTATTCGAATTAATTAATGGTCTTAATGACCATCTGGGCATTTTTTTACTTTTTTCCAAGTGGGCGTTGTAAAAAGAAGTGTATGACGCTGACCAATCAGCAACCAATCAGTGACCAATCAGCATCATACACTTCTCTCCATTCATGCCCAGCTTGTTTCACTGCACAGAGTGATTTTGCGAGGTCACGCTGTGAAGGGACTTCCTCCTCAAAATAAAAACCACTGTTATCTACATTACAGCGACAATCAGATTATGTAGGAGAGAGGGCACTTCTAATGTGGTGACAGAGCCTCTTTAAACATAATAAAGAATCACTGATTCCTAAGAAAACCTAAAAGGGTGTTCTGAAGGAAAGTACCGTCACCCCTCGGCTTGCGTTGTGTTCCATTAGACAGCAATTTAAAGGAGATGTCTACTTTTAGTTACCATAATAGCAAGTTACAAGAGAACATGAGTGAAGACCTCTACTGAATCCTAGAAGTAAGGGTCTGTGGCATTTCGTAATGCACATGAAATCCATTGGCCCCGTTGAGCGAATTGCAGAATTTGGAATGTCTGACTTTTTTGGAAGCACCATTTTTCCAATAATTTTTTTTTTCAATGCAGCACCATTGTCATCAATGGACCCATCGAGGACCCTTTCTGATGTTATCTTCTGACAGAAGCATAATTGGGAGTTACTTGGCCTCAATGCAAACTCTGCAACAGGTCCCCCACTTATCATGTGCCATTTATAATACTGGTGGGCCCAAGTGCAACTACTTCCTCTGCACCCCTATAGCTATATCCGTGTCTTCTGATACATCGGTATGGTATACCAGGACAGGGGCAGACCAATTATGAAGTAAGGGCAGAACTTTTCCTCTGGTGACACTGTTCCCTGACTGTAGAGGGTATCATTTTGACAAATATACCATTCCAAATTTGGGGAAGGGGTAATTTCACAAGCCTAGTAGCACTTCTCTGTGTCAGGAGATATCTATAGGTGAATTTCTGATTGAAGTTAAACTAGGTCGGAACACAATGCAAGCAGAGGGGCAGCGGAGGTGGAATGTCAATGTTTTACCATCGTTGTTTTTTATTTACAATCATCTTTTTTTTCCATAAAATACAATAATTCCATCTAATTTATCCTTAATATATACATTTAAGCCATAATGCAACACCTGGGAATTATGTGAGTACTCAGACAGAGGATACTTTCTTTTCTTTTTTTTTAACACTCACTAGAGAAATAACCTTCATGACACAAGAAAATACAAAGAAAGAACAAAACATCTAAAGTGTTGGCTGAGTCAACCAAGTTTCATACCCCTGGGCTTACAACAGAATGCATGCTGGGTAGTGATGTGTAATTATTGGCTTTCTGTGCAAAATTAAATTGAAACTTTTTTTTTTGTAACAGGGTAAAGAAGAAAAGAGACTTTTTGCTGCAGTGAATAGTAAACAAAGCTATTGAAAGATCAAACACATTATTCATAATCTGGTGGCAAAAGAATGTTTTATCAGTTTAATATACTTTGTAAACTGGTGAAATGCAATTGAAAACACTGCACAATAAACTCTGCGAACAAGCTGAGAGGACTAGAGAAACCAAAGCCCAAAATGTACACATGTGAGTACTAAAAGTGAACTAATTCCAGTGAGATGTGATAATATCATAGAAGGTTTAACAAGAATGTCCCTATAAATTAAATAAAATACTAAATACCAAATACAAAACTTAAATATTGGTTCTGGAGTTGCCGTCTTGTGAGCCTTTTAATAGTATATGTAGCCACTTCTGACTTACTTTGGTTTGATGGATTTCCATAGGTGAAACGTCCAATAATGGCAGCTGCTACATGATCTACTGAGGTTGTCACTAATTTTCCATATGTCTAAAATTAACATAAAGTTCCAATTATGCTTTCAACCCAGATTTAGTGTTTACTTGATTTTTTTAGTATAGCTCTTGCACCTCTACACCATTCACCCAATCTTAAAGGGGTTGTCCACGACTGGACAACTGATGACCTATCCACAGGATAGGTCATTAGTATATGATCGGTGGCGATCCAACACCTGGACCCCACACCGATCAGCTGTTCTGGCTGCCTCCGGGCACTGGACGTCCATGCTAGAAGCAGATGGCTCGTGTCACAGAATAAGGGCCAAGCTTCAGTTCTACAACACGGCCGCTATGCAGTGGTCGGAGCCATCTGCTTCTGTCTCCGACTACTAAATACCATTCACAACATCCAGTGACCAAAGGCAGCCGGAGCAGCTGATCGGTGCGGGATCCGGGTGTTAGACCCCCACGATCATATACTGATGACCTATCCTGTGGATAGGTCACTAGTTGTCCGGTCATGGACAACCCCTTTAATTTTTGCAATCAGCACCTCCTATTGGCCCTTTTTTTGGGGATAACCATTCTTTGATGGGATTCTAAATTTGACTATGATGACATCTGAAGAAACACTAGACAGAGATAGAATACTATTTCTACCAATACTTTTATGTCGGTTTTATAGCAGGACAGATATTATACAGATGTAGCAGAACTGAATTTGTCAATGTAGCACAGCTGAGCCTGTCATTTGGCACAACTGATGGAGATACCTAAAATGTCTTATTTGGTTTTACATTCTCAACCCTGCTGATCTGTAATGAAGGCATACGGTAAGCGCATTTTTCAAGAACATAATAAAAAAGAAGATGAAAAAATAAACTGCAAACATTTTCAAAAATATTAGTCATTCTACTTTAAAATTAACATTTTTGCTTTATTTTTGCTCCCGTTTTTTTTTTTCTGAATATAAAATACAGAGAATAAATAATTACAGTATTATAATGGTAAAATAAATTTTGTTTATACTGTGTATATATATATATATATTTTTTTTTTTTTAGAGATGCCTTAATAATTTTATGTTCTTGAAATAATACACATTTGTCTAAATTATAGATCACCGCAAGCTTCAGAATCCCGTAAGAGATAAAAGGTGGCCATTCAATCATATTGCATCAATTCCCCTTCTATCCCTGTAACAAGCCATCAATGGGAGGTTCCAGTTGCCTCTTATTAGTATTTTTGACCCTGACACAAACTCCTTCAGGAATATTTGTTTCTAGATCCAATGATTAAGTCTTAGCGATTAAAGAAGGAGCGCGTCGCTTATCTCTGATAAGATCTTTTTTTTTCTGTCGGTAGTTATCCGCCGCTGATCATTAATGATTGTGTCCTGATGCCTCTCACAGAAAGAGAACCTTGTTTGTCTTCTTGCAATAAAGATAAAAATAACCAGGAGATAAATAAGCGATGGTAGCGGCTACGTTGGTGTTTTATAGCTACTAGCAAGGTGTTAGCCTTCCGCTCACTTCAAGGAAAGACAATGGAGAACGTGTTCAAAGCAAGAAATCATTCCATCAGTAATGTAACATCAAAGTGACATTTACAATTCATCACTGTAACAATGTAATTTCTTACTTGGTCTAGATCCAGCTATCATTTCCAGCGCCAGCAGAGGATATCAATCCGCTCGTCTTCGCTATATACAGCTGACATTGGTGTGAGTCATATGGGATTCAATACAATGTTTAATTCCGATGTAGATGATGAAAATAGCCGATATACCAATACAGAATACACATGTAATAGGTTATAGCTCTATAGCTATTAATAGCACATGAAGAGCATAGATGTATAGTATGTGTAATGTCCGCGATGTAAAAATAGGACACATTTAGGGTCAGTTCACACCTTGTGTAAATACTGCGGTATTTCCGCAACGGCATTTGTTGCGGAAAATCCACAGCAAGTACAGTAGCAGCAAAGTGGATGACATAAAACAAATCTCTACACGCTGCATAAATGCTGATTTGGAAAAAACACTCATAAATCGACCTGCGGTGCAGAGTTTTATTCCGCAGCACGTCAATCGTATTTGCGTAAACGCTGTTTATTTATTGCGCGTTTTCCCCTTTGAATTTAATGGGAGGTAAAACCCACAATTAATAGCAGTTGTTGCGTTTATTGCAGAAGAATCGTAGCGATTCCGCCACAAAAAACGCAACTCAGAAAAAAAAAAATCTTATACGTGCTCAGAAGTCTGTTTTTTCGTCCCGGCCAGCCTCCTGGGATGATGATTTATCCCATGTGACCACTGCAGCCATTCACAGGCTTTAGGGTTGGTCACATGGGATGAAACGTCACCAAAGTCAAGATAAAGACCGCTGCATCTGTACATGCCATTGTTTATATTGGACTGAGCCTGAATTACAGACTGTATTATACTCCAGAGCTGCACTCACAATTCTGCTGGTGGAGTCACTGTGTACATACATTACATTACTTATCCTGTACTGATCCTGAGTTACATCCTGTATTATACTCCAGAGCTGCACTCACTATTCTGCTGGTGGAGTCACTGTGTACATACATTACATTACTTATCCTGTACTGATCCTGAGTTACATCCTGTATTATACTCCAGAGCTGCACTCACTATTCTGCTGGTGGAGTCACTTTGTACATACATTACATTACTTATTCTGTACTGATCCTGAGTTATATCCTGTATTATACTCCAGAGCTGCACTCACTATTCTGCTGGTGGAGTCACTGTGTACATATATTACATTACTTATCCTGTACTGATCCTGAGTTACATCCTGCATTATACTCCAGAGCTGCACTCACTATTCTGCTGGTGGAGTCACTGTGTACATACATTACATTACTTATCCTGTACTGATCCTGAGTTACATCCTGTATTATACTCCAGAGCTGCACTCACTATTCTGCTGGTGGAGTCACTTTGTACATACATTACATTACTTATTCTGTACTGATCCTGAGTTATATCCTGTATTATACTCCAGAGCTGCACTCACTATTCTGCTGGTGGAGTCACTGTGTACATATATTACATTACTTATCCTGTACTGATCCTGAGTTACATCCTGCATTATACTCCAGAGCTGCACTCACTATTCTGCTGGTGGAGTCACTGTGTACATACATTACATTACTTATCCTGTACTGATCCTGAGTTACATCCTGTATTATACTCCAGAGCTGCACTCACTATTCTGCTGGTGGAGTTACTGTGTACATATATTACATTACTGATCCTGAGTTACATCCTGCATTATACTCCAGAGCTGCACTCACTATTCTGCTGGTGGAGTTACTGTGTACATATATTACATTACTGATCCTGAGTTACATCCTGTATTATACTCCAGAGCTGCACTCACAATTCTGCTGGTGGAGTGACTGTGTACATACATGCCATTATTTATCTTGGACTGATCCTGAATTACAGACTGTATTATACTCCAGAGCTGCACTCTTAAATCTGTAGGCCCATCATACCCCTGCTCGCTGTGTCTTCACAGAACTACCTCTAGTCACTTGCATTCTGGGAAAAGTAGTCTGCAAAGTAACCCTATTCCACCGGTAAAAGCACAGGTCAGTTGTTAGAGATGTGTCTTCAAGCTTGCTGACTGTTACCAATAAAAGCTGGTGAATTGCACTCTAGTAAGTGTAGTCTTAACTTCAGGCGCTGGACAGTAATCGAATATACAGAAGCAGAAATAAACTACCCCCAGCAGTATATGAGCTCAGCTAAGAGTAAGCAAAGACCATAGGTTAAATGTTAATTTGGGGTCCAAAGGTGAACCTAAGGTTTTCCACTCATTTATATAACGTCATGCCATTATAATAACAAATTTCAATGTGAAACTTTTCTCCATTGTAACTCATGTTTCCCTTTAACCGTATTTCAGTATTTGCTGATAACAGTCTTATCGGAGGCTGCTCTCTTGTCCATCTAAGCCACTCCACAAAACTCTTTGGCTCCTGCAATGTCAAGAAGAAAAGAGGCTTTGAAATCCATATCAAAGAGCAGTGCCCCCTTTAGGGGAAATAGAATCAACATATAAAAAGAACTTTCTTTCTGTTTGCTTCATTGAAAAGGTTCCCCAGTGTGTCAGGAAAACTCTTCTTCTTCTTCTTCTCCTTCTTCTTCCCTTGACTTTGTGTGCTACTCCTAACAAATTTTCTAAACATGTTTGGATCTTATGAGATAAACACAAATACAAGGAGTCAACGCAAAATATGTCAAATCCGATGGCGACAAAGTAATCTGATTCTAACGTTGTGGATTTTAAGATTATTAAAGAAAAAAAATTAAGTTTCCGAAAGAAAAATATGAGCCGGGTCTTTGACATTACAGAAAGGTAACAAAACAGAAGGACTGTGAAGATGAGAGCTTTAAAAACTTCAAAAGCCAAGTGAAATCCCTATTGGGAAGGACAAGTTGTATGGAGGAGGTTAGCTGTAAATCTAGAATCCGTTCTTCTGTTTATTTTTATAGAGTAATGAAAAAATCGAGTCAAGGGTCATATCAGACCATGTAATGGAAGTAAAGTGGATTTATAACGTCAGAAATATCAAAGCTTCATATTCTTAAAGGGATTTTCCACTTAAAAAGGAAATTCAGCCATATATTAGTAAAACAGAAGTAAGAACAGAAGCCAAAGTTTGGTAATTACGTGTCTTTTACTTGCACAGATATTGCCATTTTTTTGGCTTAGTTGTGGCGGCCATTTTGCCAACAGGAAGTGCAGCATATTGTCTGTCACTCTTCGATTCATTCTTCAAATACTGATGGTAAATCTTTCAGGTTACTGATTAAACATTGCTGGACGTCAGTGTAAAAAAAAGTAGATTCAAAAATGACAACCAAAATGGCTGCACTTCCTGTTGTCACTCTGGTAAAAATGGCCGCTACAAAGCGGAAAACGGCAATTATTACAATTATTAACCAACTTTGTCTGCTGCTGTAACATCTGATTTACTAATAGACGGTCATTTTTGGGTGCCAATATTACTTTAATGGGGTTGATTGCTTTATGTGCTGAGAGTGGAAATGGATGTTATAAAGAGGGGTTCCCTTTATTGGCCAGGGCGGAGAACTGCTACAAGGAGCAACTTCTCTTCCATGATTTACAAAAATTGGTCACTATATTCATTGGGTGCCATGTAATATATTGAATGCAAAGAAAATGCAGACTTGCTAGCAGCTTCCCCTAACAGCTAATTGCAGGGGGCCATAGTAGCAAGACTCCTCACTACCAGATCATCATTGGAGGTCCCTTAATAAAAAACAAATCTTGTCCTTTACAGGTGACACGCCTATAGGAGCTTATATAAGATTATATTTGGTTATTAGTTACATAGTCATTTTAGAAAAAATATATAATTGAAGCTCGGTTGCGATAATGTAAGGTCATAGGCAGAAGTGATGATGACGGTCCATATGGTCCGTATGGTGAATGCTGAACCACTTATAAATGGGAAATTATACACACAATGGGACAATACCCAATGTTCTCGAAATCTCATGGGTCCAAATGTGGATGTAATATCAGATCTTGCAACTGATTAGATTTTTTTTGGGGGGGGAGCTAGATATGGTCTATGGAGGAATTCTTTAAAAATAGCTACCATGAAAGTTATCTTCTAGTATGGGAAAGGGCCCAACTGGAGGTCACACTATGTGTTTCAGACGCCAGCTGCGTCCTTACTCATGGCTTATTCAGAATAAGCCATGAGTAAGGACGCAGCTGGCATCTGAAACGCGTAGTCACCGCCTATATCCCCAACTACCCCTTGCACCTTGGAATACTACCTGCTGATTTTAAATTCAATTATGGAATAAAACTTGGTAGAAGTTTTCTTTTTAATCACCATATCTGTCTCAGCGCTGGATCCACTCTCTGTCTTCCTTTCATATCCATGCCGTGTGCCGACCCGAGGACCCGTGCGCTACTAGCAGTGTGAATCTGCATCAAGGTGAGCTGGAGGATCTCTCCCATTTTCTATGTATTATTTTTAGTTTTTATTGTAATGATAAGCGTGTGTCCACGCGAACCGGCCATAGGCTTGCACTACATCAAATAGACCAGGATCTTGAATAAAAATAAGGTTTTTTTGCCACAATCGGTGAGTGCCTCGAATTTCTCTATAATTTCTATAATTCAAGTTGAACGTGCCGTGCTTGTCGATGAGCACCCCTTGGGCATTACATAAGCCAACTCCATACACAAATATAATGCCTGATAAAATGCTGATGTATCGCTGTCTCTGAATTGGACAGCGCCAGCCACTTTTTTCCTTCTCCCTTTGAATATTATTATTGTAATGATAAGCTAATAGTAGATGTATACAAGCTATAAAAGATACAACATGTCACTTTTAATATGTCAAGGTCCAGTACACCACAAAATCGAAATGTCAGTATATGAATTGTGAAGATAAACCAGAATTTCACATTGTGCTTTCTGTTTTCGGGACAGCACTGGAACATGTTTTTGCGTTAATGACAGGCAACAGTAAGAACACGAAGCCGGTGACAACTCCAGAGGATCATAGTCATTTGGTAATCAGAGTTGTCAATCACCAAGGAATTTTTTTTTCCCCTTCAAAGAAGTTCACACTTAAAGACAATAGCAGATATATTTATTAATAAAAATAATAACAATAATAATAATAATAATTAATAATAATAACAATAATAATAATAATAATAATAAAAACAATAATAATAATAATAATAATAATAATAAAAACAATATTAATAATAATAAGCAGTTCTGTTATTCACTTGCCGTACACTGGATACAATTCAGCAGAGTGATGTGCAACATTTGCTATAATGAAATCTCTAATCTAATTGTTCATATTTTAGCGTTTGTCTAATCAGGATATGAAACTGTGCACAGAAGATAATTGTGCGGCATCAAATCGTTCTCCTGGTTTATATGGTGTCCATTTAAACTTAACCGTATTATGTTTAAACAATTTGAAAACTATGTAATTTCTTTTGAAAGCCGTGAGTATGTAATTATACCACAATGATACAATAAAATACAAAATACCTTATCTAAGGGATGAGTTTCCCACATCCAAAGGATTAATTAAACTGATTAATTATTAATACACTGACAAAGTTGAAATAATAATGGGATAGTTTATAATTATAAAAAAATCTAATTTAAAAAACATAAAAAATATATAAATTATTTTACCATCATTCTTAAGGATATGTTCACATGGAGGAATTTTGCAGGCAGATTTCGCCACATAATTCTACTTCCCGTTCATTTCAATGGGAGTTGGGAGTTGGATGCTTCTTTTTCCCGCTAGTTGATTATTTCAGCTAGCGGGAAAAACTAGCGTCCTGCTCGTTCTTTGGGCGGATTCATCCCGAACCTCCTATTGATAGTAATGGGAGGGAGGAATCTCCTGCTGCCGGCAGCTATAGTCTAGCGGCAGATTTTACTGCAAAATCTGCTGTGTGATCCAGCCCTAAGAAGTATGACCCTACTGCTGCTGCCGCTGCTACTACTACTACAAATAATAATAATAATAATAATAATAATAATAATAATAATAATAACCAAAAGAAGAAGAAGAAGAAACATTTTCATAAAATATTATAATTTCCTTATTTAATTGTCAATCTGAGTTCATGGACAGGAGAGCCCGCATCATGAAGTGGTCCGACTCTCGGCACCACCACCTATCAGCTGTTTGAAAGGGCCGCTGCACTCGTGCAAAATCACAGCTTGCTCATTCTATTGTGGAAATGTCATGGATTTTCACAGTGGATTTCCCCTTTTGCAATCCATCGGGTAAAATGTGCTGCAAAATAGCATCAAAATTTGCATGTAACAAAAACAGATTTTATTTCAGATTTGCCACAAAATCTGCGTCTGAAAAACTCTGCTACATCTGGACGTTGCCTTATTATTATTCTATTGTCACATTTTCCTTTTTTTATCTCCTCCAAACTGATGATTGCATGTTCATTTTTTATTAGCTGAAATTAATTTCTAGATGCAACGGTTTGGCAACCACATGAAGGCTTTCAGAGTCATACAGCATTGGCCAGCTCCATTATTACCTAAGCCAAATTCTCCCAAAACATGACAGGAACAAAACAAAAACAAAAGCGAGTTTCTGGCATATTTTAATTTCCCTACTCTGATCCTTTGTCCAAGTTGGCATTCTTCATTGGCAGTTAATAACCTGTTATATATAGCAAGACCTTTTCTTCTCGTACTTCATTATATCTCTGTTTTTGGGGCAATTCACAATATGCTACAATTTATGTTTTATAAAGTTGCAATTTTTGGATACTTTCGGAAGAGTTATTATCAGCACAATGCTTCTTGGTTGGAAATGAGAACAATTTTGAGTACTGATACAATGACAAAGTAAGTTTTCCTTGTTTTTACTGAACTTGTTCTTTCTTCTTGCCCAAGATTCATTGTCAAATAGGAAACCCCAACAGAGAGCATCAGAATTACATTCAACTTAGTGGCCAACAAACTTAGTGGCCAACAACCCTCCCCTGAACTCTTCAATTCATCGATGATTTAATGATAGTTCAGTCCTAAAGAAAGTCACACAAGCAAACTTTACAATAACAAATGTTAAAACTTTTTCTATTAATAAAAAGATAAATTTAACACAACAAAAAGATAAAATTTCAGGTTGTTTTTGTTTTGTTTTTTTCTATTTTAAAGTTTGATGAGATGTGGTTGAGTTCCACCATTAATCTTACTAATTTCATTAAGGCTTCATGGAGATTAAGCTGGACAGTAAAAATGTAGCACAGGAAAGTATTGGAGATTTTGAGCTATGATCTTGGAGAACACTTTTGAAAGGACCATGAATGGTAAGAATAACAAGATTGTGGGTCCTTGACCAAGTAGAAACATATAGAAGATGGATCTTATTCTGGACACATGAGAAGACCCAGTTCACAGAAACAACACTTATGTTCAGAGAAGATAAAAGAAAAATTAGGAAGACGATGACTGTAAACAAGATAGATGGTGAAATCATGAAAACCTGCATAGAAAAAGGGTTGGCCCAAAACAAAACTTGTTTTCTAAATGCCAACGATCATTGACCGCACATTGGCTGCATTTAAAACGATAGTATGTGAGATATGGCCACATATGACCTGTCTTTCTAGCAGCTCTTCGCAGGGTCTGCATAACTAAAGGGGGTGGTAAATGGGTCGCTCTCGGGCCCAATGCAAAACCTCTACCTGCAGTGTAGGACTGGGCTTTCGTGAGCCCGCCCTTCATCTTTGCAGAACATGTACACATGCACTTTTAATAGCATTGCATTTGTTATTGTTATATTGCACACACAAGACATATAATCAATAAGGTCTAATAGACATTTTGAGAATTATCCAATAAGAAATGGATCCTAGTGACAAGTTCTTGGCTCCGAAATTACCCCCAAATGGGGTTGTCTTCTGCTGGACCTTTGTTGGGCAAATTATTGTTTTAGACCATTAGTCCAACAGAGGATCCTTTGGAAGTTAGGTGGGGGAGTCCAACTCTGCCTACTTGGATCCAACGCTGAACCACCAATAAATCCCCATGAGACTGTATCTAAAAATGACATTCTATGAAGAACTTGGATACATTGTATAATATACTCATTATTGATCATAGCTAATGAAGTCAGTCTATTGTAATGGTGGGGGGGGTAGGGAAACGGACAAGTGAGCCCTAATCTACCCGCCACTCTGTCCCTGCCTACTTGCAACGACCCGCCCTAGACGACGGGGTACAACTGGGCGGCGGTCCCTGCGCTCAGTAAGTGCATGACAAACACGACAAACAAACAAGGGAACACAAGCAAGGGAAATGGGCAGTTGCTCGCGGAAACACCGTGAGCAACAGAGTAGTGAACGAGCCGAGTCAAGCCAGGAGAGTGCGAGGTACAAAGCGAAAAGCAGAAGAGTAGTCGGTAAGCCAGGGTCTGTATGGAGCAGGATCAAAAAGTAGCAGGAGCTGTAGCTGGGCCAGGAAACCTCAAGGAAAGAATTCACAAGCACAGATGGACAGGAAGAGCAGGCTTAAATAGACCGAGGGCGGGAGCTAGCTGAGTCTGGCCAGGTTGCGATAGGCTCTCCCACTCCTAAGCCTGCCAGCCTGAGTGGAGGAAGCTGGTGTCTGTCTCAGGGATGTACACTCAGGTGTTGACTGATTAATTCTGGGAGTTAACCCTGAAGCAGTGCCTGGCAGATCCTTTACATCTATATTGAACTGTAAATCTCTCCATGTTCTGTCTTTGCTTCTACCTTCTGTAGCGTCCATGGCCGCAGACCATCGGGTTTACTCCCCCCCCCGGCGGCCGCAGCCATGGATCTGTGAGACGCCATCGCTCACTTCCGCTCTGATCCGCTGTTTCCTGTAGGGTGAGCGCGCACATTTGTGCCCGGCCTTAACGGGCCAGTGCACGCACAAATGGAATCATCCTCATCAACTGCCCATGATTCCCTGGACTATAAAAAGGGCCCTGTCCTTCTGATTCTTGCCTGAGCGTTGTTATTGTTTCCCATGTCAGTCTTGAAAATGGTCCCTTAGTGTTATCCCGTTCCTGTTGTTACCCATGCCCTGTTGCCTGTATCCTCTATCCCGTGCTGTATTCTTGTTCCTGAGCCTGTTAGTGTTGGAGTCGTGTCTACAGCACCTGCTGTCTCCTGCCACGTCCAGTGTCTCCTGCCACGTCCAGTGTCATCTTCCATGTCCAGTGTTATCTGCAACGTCCAGTGTGATCCGCCACATCTGGCGCAACCTGCTGCACCTGCTGTCATCCACTACGTCTAGCGTAACTGGCTGCACCCACCTCCATCCATGCCAAAGCCTCGGCCACTGTCTGGACTATTCAGGTACCCTGGTGCGGGACTTTGTATTGCTGGGGTGCTCTGTTGTTTGGCCAGCTGCCTCCTCGCTATGGCGGTGCTGTCTAGTGGGTCCACATACCCACAGAGCGTGACACCTTCTTCTACATCTGAACCTTGTGTTGTAGTTTGCACCTTTCCATTGTGCACAAATGATATTTGTACAAGTTTACAATATGCCTATCGCTGTTTCTTACCTGCAAGTTACACAATGGCATTTAATATGTGAGAACTTCTCGAGGATTTTGCTGTGTGCTCCTGTCAATACACAAACCTCCACAATGCATCATCAGAAATGGATTCTGAATATAAAGCTAATAACTCGCTCTGATTAAGTTCTTTGTTCGCATTTAACAAATCTTTATATGAGATAGGCGAAGAAATAGCTGCTGCAACATGTTCGATATTAACTACGGAAACTATGACTGAAAGCAAAGTCTACCAGAGCTGCCAGTTCTTATGGAAGGTGCATCTAAGAAGGGAAAAGCGCAGAAGGAAAAAGCTATTTTTAAGTATCTTCTTCGTCATTTCTAAAGCGCTGCATCTGACAGTCGTAATAAGGGCACTTCCCAACAAGGCACACTCAGTCAGCTGTGGTTACATTCAGAAAAAAAAAAATCCACAAATAGGCTGTTAGTGCGGACTTCTCTTGTTATTAAACCCTAGAAGGGGAATATACACATTTTTTCTTAAAATCTTGTCATTTAATTTTACAGAACAGATGGAGCAAATCCAGCGATTCAATATAGTGGACAAATCAAGCCTGCCATATAATGCATGTCAACCAACATCACTAATTAGTTATTGGAACTTTCTACCATCTTAGAAGACACTTAGAGCAGGTTAAACCTCTACTGTCTCCAACCCAAAACCATGGACGATCAGATCAACTTATTCAATATTAAAATTAATGGGCAAATTCAAAAAGAGAGTTTTGATTTCTTAGGTACTGCTGTCCCAATGACAAATGAACGGAGATCCATATACTGGGACACATGGAAAGGTAAAATAACAATAAGCCACATGTCTACCAGAAACATTGGTTTTCTCCCCTAGGGCAGAAATTACTGGATACTTGCCTTCTGGATACCAATCGGGTCAATTATTGCCCACTAAACTAACTAGAAATAAACTCTGCTCTACTGGACCACCAAGACTGGCTACTAGGGAATGAGTTCTTGGTCAATGGATAAGGATATAGTAGACCCTAACCCCAAGATATCATTGCTATAATGTGATACAACAGAACGTAGATTATTCCACGTGGCTATCAGATCATGGTTACTGCCCTTAATCCATAGGGACTGGAAACGAATGGGACATGACAACAAAAGTATAAAGATATTTTATTACTGTGGTAATAAGTGAGGGACCCCTCCCACCCCCCTCCCACCCTATGCCATTCACTTGGCCTGGAAGTTCAAGAAGTTGAGTATTAATCAAAGTTCAGTTCTTATTAAAGGGGTGTTCCTATCTTAGAAATGTATGGCATATTCATGGGAGAAGCCATCAATGTCTGATAGATGCGGATCCAAGTTCTGGGGTCCCTCATCCATCTCTAGAATGGGGGGTTACCCAACCTTCGTCCCGCTTGGTGAGACATCCGGGCGAATAATGAATTCAGTGACTGTTTCCATAACACCCATAAAGCAGAATGGAGAGAGCCGTACACATGAGCAGCCACCTCTCCGAATAGATGGAACTGCCCTGATCTGAAAATAGGTGCCGGTCCCAGAACTGTGACCGGCATCCATTAGACATTTATGGCTTATCCCATAGATATGTCATAAATGTCTAACAATTGGAATAGACCTTATAGAAAAATTCAAAAATAAGGGTAAAGATAAGATTTTTGTACGCCCAAACCCTAGTAAATGCTTCTCTGTCTGAAATATCACTTTGTATCTCACAATCTTTCCACCTTAAGGTACGCATTGTCTTATTTATCCTCTTTTTTTTTTTTCAAATACATTTTTTTATGAGCGCTCTTCAATTCCGAGTTCATTTCATGCCACCCAGCTTAGAAATTGAAAGCAATGACCTGTATAGGTGGAGCTGTAAAACTATCTTAGAAACATTAGGAGCTACATATTTTCACTGTCTCGAGACTTTTCACTTGTTTTATTACATTGGACCTTACAGGATTCCAGTGTAGCATTTATTACTGTTTTCCACTGTGATAAACATTTACGAGAGCTCAGCGTGGTGAAATGTGATAGGAATATGGAGTAAAGGTGAAGGCTCGCGGCAGAACACACTGATAACTTCTCTAAATCAATAGTCATAACAATTTTTTTTTTTCTTCAATGTAACATTTTGGGGTTTTAGCTATTTGGGTTTCATTCAGCTTTATTTCATTACCTGACAAGTCTGTTATAGTTAATATTTTTTCTTTTCTTAGAGGATTGTATTCTGTGTTATGAAGCCAATAAGGTGGAATATTATTTCAATTGCAACAAGGGAAGAGATTAGGCAAAAAATAATATACTGGGATTTTTATACTGACTTTATATACAATCTTAAGGATTATTCATATGATTGAATAGTAACTATTGTGAATTTCTAATAGCTGGGGGATTCTAGAATTAATTTAAGCTGGTGAAGAGGCATGGATAATTGTCCCACATATGAATACCCTGGCCACACCTCCTTAACCACCCCTGATTATTGCCCATCCCTTGTATAAATTACCTTATTAGGGCATATGGATGTCATAGAGGGGGATTCCCTGCTCAGGACTTTGATCCAGAATGCGGAGCCGCTCTCTAAGAGAAGCGGGTTGTCTCTGATGAGGAAAGAAGGGAAAACTGATCTTTAGGTAATCATTGAGACACCCTTGAATTGTATAAAATTAATGCAAGCACATAGCAAACTGTTTAAATACTAGTATCTACACAGCCATGCCCTATGTAGTGCCCATATAATAATTTACTCCAAATAATAGTGCTAGGAGATTGAAGTAGAATTCCCAGCTCCTGCCTCATAAAGAATCCTTTGTCTCAGCAGATGAGTATAAATTACCATATAAACTTTTTTATCTCACTAATCTAATTATTTTATTCTTAGTGTATGGGAAATTCATTCCACATATACTGACTTCCTGGTAAGCATGTGCTTGGTCTTGTGCTGCAGTGTAAAGCATGGGAGCAGTGATAGAGCAGCAGCTTGAGCCACTGATGAAACAGAAGGCGTGTTTCAAACTAGAGTGCTTCAGGCTTTCTTTACAGCATAGACATCATGCATAGCTGTACGCTATGGAGTAACACAAATAAGCAGCTATCACTGCAGGTAAGAGATAAATATTACCCATAGGGTAGTGGGCTAAATATAATTTTTTTAAGGGCTTAAGGGGGCTGTACGGTTTGGACAATCCCTGCTTGTTAGAAGGATCCTTGATGATAAGATGATCACAAAATGTCCTGCTGGGAACCCTAGCGATCATCTGTAATCGGTAAAGCAACCTTGGAGTAAGTGTTACATTTCCTTACAGTGCCGCCACAGGGGAAATGAAGTATTACACAGGGTTTATTCATATCAATGTGTTGTCTGTGTAATGCAGGACAGGACAGGTCCTCCAGAGAGAGAGAATCGCTGTATGTAATCGCTAGATGAAGATCCTAAAAAGAGAACTCCCCTCGATTATCTTAGAATTCCCTAATAGAATATAAAAAAATAAAAAATTCTTACGTAGACAACCCCCTTTAACTTTTGTGATATATTTGAGCTCTGTCTTTGAGTATCTCCTTTGTATGGTTGCATAGCGGTATAATGATAATATCTCTCTATGTCATACATTTCATATTGATATCTGCATTTCTAGACCTTGTGTATAATTTACTATGGTTGAGTTTTCATTGATTCTTTAGTTGTCTTTTTTGCTTTTCATTTATCTTATGTTAATGTGTTAAATTGGGCACTAAGTGACCTTTTCTTGTTGCTGCGCTATTTATTTCATTTTTCAATAACTGACTGATTTCACTCTCATCAATAACAAAACAAAATATATTTCAGGGTGATGTGATTTGTCATGGTTATGTTCAATCATAGCGAATATTAAAAGGGAGGCACAGAAGATGTGGATGCATTGGAGAGATAGTGCTGAGAAATGTGGAATGCACCGCCCCCTATCATAGATGTGGCCAAAAAAGGTACTACAGCCGAAATGTAACAACAAAATACTGTGTCAAACACACGAGTCATAAAATCCTACAGCTGGGACCCTCATCTATCAGACATTTCGTAGATGGGTATACACCTTTAATTTTGAGTAACTATGGTCACTGATGGCCAATCGGAAAAAAACAATTAAAAAAAAAATGTTTTCCGGATAATCATTTTAGAGCATTTTTCACATCTCTCTTTAATATTTTGTGGATAAATAAATTTAAGTATTGAACTTCTGATTGGAAAAGAAGTATCAAGTTTAGACATAGCCATATAAGTAGAGAGAAGTTTATATTTCCCTCCTAGATAACATTCTGCTATGACTAAGCCTCAGTACCAACATTAATTACAGCGGCAATTCTCATATTCTATTCAATCTGATAAATAAATGTCACTTGTGCTTGAGATGTACATTTAGTAATGACGCTCTGGATGTCGAGGAATAGAGAATATTACCTGATGACACTTGTTAAGGGTGAAATCTCACATCGTGGCAGACATACCTGTGGAGAGGCAAACCCCATTAGTGATACTATTTAAAGTGACAGCTCTTAGATGAGCTGCAGAAACGAGCTAATTCCAACTTTTCTGCCTGGAAATACGTCAAATTTTCACATACAATAATGTAAGACATATAAGTATACGTTTTACGTACGCTCTGCTGGATCTGTCGTATGATGAATACCAACGAATTTTGACGGACCCCATTGACCTACAGGGTTAGGTCGTGGTTAGGTCTCTGACATAATTTTGTGATGGAGACATTTGCGGAGCCTCCAACGCAAATGTGAACAGAGCCCTATTTCTAAAATTTGTAATGTATATATATATATATATATATATATATATGTATGTGTGTGAAAAATAAATAAATATATATGTGTGTGTGTGTGTGTGTGTGTGTGTATATACAGTTTATATGTAAATAAATATAATATAGCGATGAAGAAGAAATAAAGCCCTGCATGAGGTCAGAGACATATAAAGTACAGTATGGCCCCTATAGACTTCTATAGGTGCTGTATTACGGTTCTGCACAACTCGAAGCTTGCATGGATCCATAATATGATAGTACGTATAATTCCTAAGGCTGAGGCTCCACGGCAATTTGCATGTTGCATTCATGTTACGTGGCTTTTTGGTATTTAGAACATTGCGGCTGCATGAACACGAGATTTCATGTAACCTCATAGGAATGCATTAGTTATGACATCACATCACAATCTAACACAATCTCATCTAGTGCCATGTTCTGTCTGTTAAGCCACAGTGGACTGGGTCATAGTTATATGGGGTGCAGAGGTAGCAGTTGCACCCAGGACCTGTTGCCTTAGGGGGCTCAAAGGCCCTATACTACGTAAAAAGATACCACAAGACAGATTTTGCATTGGGGTCCAGGATTTGCAGTTACGCCTATGACGTAAAGTGAATTTTATTTATGATTTGTTTTAATTCAGCAGATCCCCTGTAGGTAGCTGACCATCAGGGCCGTCCTTAGGATAGATTGCGCCCCGTGCAAAATTATCTTTCGGCGCCCAACACCCATCATAAAAAAATGCCTCATAAAAAAGTATAATGCCCCCCACCGTATAGTGCCCTATATAGTGCCCCACACAGTATAATGCCCTTTTGGTGCCCCCATACAGTATAATAATAATAATAATAATAATAATATAATATATTATAACCCCTTCAAGGACACAGTATTTTGTCCTCTAATTGTGCCCACACAGTATTATGCCCCCTAAGTGACACACACAGTATAATGCTCCCCTCCCCTGGCTGCCACACACAGCCCCCCCCCTTGTAGATAGTGCCCCCTGTAAATAGTGGCATACAGCCTTCCTGTAGACAGTGCCATAATCCCCCACCTCCCCCATGTAGACAGTGCGATACAGCCCCCACCTACCCCTTGTAGACAGTGCCCCGAAACAAAAAAATTGTACTCACCTATGCCCCATTCCAACGATGAACTGATCAGTTCCACGACGGGATACTTTCCCAAACTCGAGGCACCACTGGAAAAATAAGATTTCCTCAGGGCACCCCTACCAAAAATTGTTTCGAGAAAGGCAGAAAACGGCTAAAAAAAAGCACTACACTCTTAAGGTATATTCATACAGCGTTTTTTGTAAGGCAAAAAAAATCCTTCAGAAATTTTGAAGCAGATTTTGAAGTGACAGCTTTGTTTGACCTTTTTTTTAAGCCGCTGAAGCGAATGCAAAAGACGCCGGCAAAAAAAGCACCAAATGAGCGCCGCAGGTATTTTCTGCCTCCTATTCTTTCAAATCAAGCTCAGAGGTGTAAACCACTTGAAAACTATCAGCCCCTCACTCACAGTAAAATAACCATCAGCCCTCCACTCACAGTAAAATAACCATCAGCCCTCCACTCACAGTAAAATCACCATCAGCCCCAACTCACAGTAAAATAACCATCAGTCCCCCACTCACAATATAATGACCATCAGTCCCCCACTCACAGTAAAATGACCATCAGTCCCCCACTCACAGTAAAATAATCATCAGCCCCCCACTTTCACTAAAATGACCATCAGCCCGCCACTCACAGATTCCCCCTGTAGATAGCGCCACACAGCCCCCTGTAGATAGTGCCACAAAGCCCCCTTGTAGGTAGTGCCACTCAGCCCCCTTGTAGGTAATGCCACACAGCCCCTTGTAGGTAGTGCCACACAGCCCCTTGTAGGTAGTGCCACACAGCCCCTTGTAGATAGTGCAACACAGCCCCCTGTAGATAGTGCCACACAGCCCCTTGTAGGTAGTGCCACACAGCCTCCTTGTAGGTAGTGCCACACAGCCCTCTTGTAGGTACTGCCACACAGCCCCTTTGTAACTAGTGCCACACAGCCCCCTTATAGCTAGTGCCACACGGCCCCCTTGTAGCTAGTGCCACACACCCCTCTTGTAGCTGGTGCCACACAGCCCCCTTGTAGCTAGTGCCACACAGCCCCCTGTAGCTAGTGCCACACAGCCCCCTTGTACCTAGTGCCACACAGCCCCCTTGTAGATAGCACCCCCTTCCTGTAGATAGCGCCACTATAGCCCCCCGAAGGAGTGGAATCCTCCTGTAGCTGCAGATTCTGCTCCTGGAGAGCTTCACTTGACGTCTCTGTCCATATATGGACAGTGACATCATGGGCAATACGCTGTAACCGGGGATTCCACTCAAGGAAAAAAACCTGTCATCAGTGTCCATTTATGGACAGTGATGTCACTGGCTTCTCCTGGAGTGGAATCCCTGGTTACAGAGTCGGCAACTCTGTGACCGAGGATTCCGCTTCAGGAGTTGCCCCTGATGTCACTCTCCATATATAGACAGAGACATCAAGCGCTCCGTCCAGGAGCGGAATCCCCGGTCACACGGGGATTTTGCTCCTTCAGGGAGCTACAGTGGCGCTAGTAGATTCCAGAGCAGGAAGATACCTCCCTGCTCTGCTATAGTGGCGTCGCTGCCGCTGTAGCTGCCGCAGCAGCTGCTGGCAGGGCTGCCGGCCATGGGGGTGGGCCGTACCGACAGGCGGCACGGGCGCCCTCATGCCTGGTGTCGCCGCTAGCAGCTGCTGCGGTAGTGACGTCACTGAGTGAAGAAGCGCCCAGGTGGAAAGGCAATAGCACAGGTCGCACACCCCTAAGGCCGGCCCTGCTGACCATAGATGATGGGGGGTCCAATCAGTGGATTATTAATCAGCAGATAGTTCTGAGCGAATCTCTTGGCATCTACTCACTCTTTTGCTCTCTGCTTTAGTTCTTTGGTGCTGATTTCTGGTGGAGCTCCCTCATCTACCTCCGTATAAGTTTGGCCAAACACTTCAATCTGTATAGTGATATGTAATGTAAATCGTGACATAATTACAGGCAATGAAGTCTACTACGTCTGTACAGTATTTTTCCGGTACTACACATGTACCTGTTTATGCAGTATAAGCATTTGCGTTATTTTTTGTGTCTGATTTTGACAATTTTACCTTGTAATTCTTGAAGAAGCAGGAAAAATGTGTTCTGCACATTGACACTGGTGGTTCGTTGTGTCAGACTCTCCACTGCGATGAGCTCTACAGGGATCCAGCAGAAGACCAGCCATCATCATAGCTTCCTGCTGAGGGGTGACACATTTAATGGGGAGCTGAAGTAACCATCATAGAGAGGAATCTCAGCAAAGAGAAATAATGTACATCAGAGTAAAGGTGTGAACCGCTCAGCGCTGGCCGTCTCTTCAAATAGCAACGGTCAGTCTTGTATGTCTGTTTTTTTATTTTTTTTATTTCTTTTAATCTGGGAAGATTTATTCTATTTTTAACCTGTTTCCCTATTATTTTATATTAATGCATTTTATTGCTCTTTATCATCTTTTACTGAAGTCCCTGAATATTTTGTGTTCTAGAACCATCTTTATAATATTGGTGCTCTCTATTGAAGTAACAGACATAACAGACCCAGTTGTCTAAGTGTAAGTTTGGTTATTTTATATCATGCAAATCCTAGAACTGAGATGCATAGACTTTATTTATAGCCCCATATATATATATATTATGCAAAATGTTGTGCTGATCATTTTCTTAATGTATCTTTATATGTTAGACCTCCATTTTTCTGATTTAAAACTCCAAATCCCCTGCATATACATAGATTTAAACAGGCGCTAAAGACTCATGGGCTCTAGTGCAAAAGTTTAACTTAGCCCTCCCTTGCGACTTGCAACAAAACTAAAACCTCACCCTGATTTTATTTGAATCCTTCAAGAACATTGTTATAATAATAGGGAAAACACTTAAAAAATAAAATGAACTGCAAATCTAGTAAAAACGCACACAAAAAACCACTACTCACCTCTGGGATCCACCACCGAACCAGCGCAGATGCTCTGGCCGTCCCTGCTGGTCTTTGTTGACAAGCTGCCAATCAGTGGCCCCAGCAATCCAGTGCCATACTACGTCTACTCACTTCATCGCTGAGCCATGATGCCAGTAAGTACGGCACGTGATCGCTAAGACCATCTACACAGTTGGACAGACTTTTGTCTGGTGGACAGTCCGCCCAGCCAAGTAAATGAGCCAATGCTGGTGATTCTGACCCATACGCCGGAATTGCTAACTACCCTAACCCCTCCCCCCCCCGCACAACTTCTCTTCATGGCCAAGCTGTGGCAGCCCATAAGGCTCCATCACTAGATGTCTGTAACCCATCGATGCAGCTACAACCCAGTCAAGTGTTAGTGTGGGCTGAGGGGGGGGGGGCCTGTAAACTCCTCAGGCTCAAGGGCCAGGTTGCAAGTGCGACCCCTAAAGCTACGCCACTGAATTTAAAATATAATATTCTGGCTGCCTTTTTCAACCACTAGGGGGAAGCATAAGAACTTATTATATACTGTGCTTTTCTGGAGCTCAATTTATAAACTGTATACAGTATGTTTTGAAGCTCCGCCAGGGGTTATCCGACGGCCACAACCCAAAAAAAAAAATACATCCAAAATTCCTCACTAATGGTAATAGATCATTATCTAAAGACGTAGGTGCTGGACTGGCGCTATTGAACTATGTAGGTGCTGGATGTAGGTGCTGGACTGGCGCTATTGAACTATGTAGGTGCTGGATGTAGGTGCTGGACTTGCGCTATTGAACTATGTAGGTGCTGGATGTAGGTGCTGGACTGGCGCTATTGTACTACATGTCCCATCATGCAATACTGTCCTCTCGGCAATCTAATCACCTCTAACAACTTCCCTCTGTACCGCCTCCCCAAGAGCTCTGCCCCAAGTTATGGCACGTAGTAAAAAAATTGTGAAAACTAATAGTTAAATGAATAACATAACATCTAAATATTATATAGACATATAAGATAATATCTATTGTCCGGGTGAAGCTCTTTATACGGGAAGCAGCTACATAACTCCCATTTGTACAGGATTGACACAGTGAAGCAGTGGCAAGAAAGTCCAAACAAAGAAAATCAAGTGCAGACGGTCTGAATTAAGACAATACACAAACGCTTCTTGATACATTTTAATAGAAAGCCGTGCCCGCTATAATAAAATAATTATTCATTGGATGGGAGGCCTTGCCCACGCTGATGGGCTGCGCATGCGCTTTGCTTCTACGTGACGAGAGAGCCGAGTCTTATTATGGGGGCCGGCTTAGTAAAGACTCAGTCTCAGTGCCAGCCCCTTTTAGTCACATGTGCGATGACACGCAGAGGTTCCGAGATTCCGACTGGCGTTTTAATTGGCGTTTCTGTGCAAAAGGGAAAATACAACTATATTGGTAAAGCAGTTTAAATGTTATTATAGGATAACTAGTCTAGTTTTTAGTTTCTCTGGATAATCCCTTTAACTTTATGTCTAATCAGTTTCAATCATTGTAAAGATACATAAAGAAATGAGTCAGCATAGAACGTTGAATATATTTATATTAAAAGAGCAAAATGGTGAGAAATCACTTTAAAGTTGAAAACGAGACACTGAAATCTCCTTTATGGTAATAAAATGTCAGCATGAGGGGCGACAACGCCCATAAAATAATTTAGGAGACCACAGCTCTTGGCAAGCTGGAGGATTCACCTTGTCTACCAGCTGCTAGAATTTCTTTTTGCCAAATTTGAGCATTAAAATAAGAATTTAGCAGAAATTTTTGAGAAAATTGCCCAAGAAACTCACTTTAATAAGAGAAATAAAACTGGAACTATTTGTTTTAATGAATACTCAATATAAAGTTATCACTCCAAGAGAAAAATGTCAACACTGTATAATAATTGCCTTGACACATCTTTACCATTGTGGGAGCGCCTTTCAGATGGATACAATTATTCAATACATAATGATGTGCTGCTGCCAGCGTCTACAAGTTTTCAAATGTTGACATTATTAGAATATAATATAGACACCATGATTATAATAAGATATTGTTCTAATGGGAAAATAGTCATTATTTATTTATTTATTTTCAAAATGGCAAGTCTCAAAAGTGTGACTGAGAGGTTCCTAAATGCTGTAATATGACAGTTCTAATACCCGCCTGACTATGATGACAGCAGATTAAAAGACTCATTATTTTATTATTATGATTAAAGGTGACCTTGGGGGAGGCACTTTTATGGGAAAAGTTTTTATTGTATGTACCAAATTCTTGAAAAAGAAGGGGGGCAATACACTGAAGGGGTTTTCCACTACTGGACAACTGATGACCTATCCACCGAAAAGGTCAACAGTATATGATCGGTGCGGGTCCGACACCCTGACCCCACACCGATCAGCTGCTTTGGATGCCTGCGGTCACCGGATATCATTGCACACTATGCAGTGTACGGAGCCGGAAACAGTTGGCCCCGTACATTGCATAGCGGCCGTGCTGCCGAACTGCAGCTCTGCTCCTATTCACTAGAGCCAACTGCTTCCGACATGGATGTCCGGTACCCGGAGGCAGCCGGAGAAGCTAATTGATGTGGGGTCCGGGTGTCAGACCCACACTGATTATATACTGATGACCTATTCAGTGGATAGGTCATCAGTTGTCTGGTAGTGGCCAGCCCCATTAAAGTGTCAGGTTTAGAAAACCCATTTTAAAACACCCTATTAGGGGATTCTGAGTTAATACGGGGCTCCTCTGTTCACGATCTTCATCTCTTGGTCAGAGTGGGGAGCGGTTACATAGAGCGTCTCTCACTCTAGAGGACCCGTCCTGTATTACACAGACAACACATTGATATGAATGGAGATTGTGTAATACTTAATTTCCCCTCTGGAGGCGCTGCAGGAAAATTGAACAGCTACTTCCAGGTTTCCACACAGATCACAGCTGATCACTGGGGGTCCCAGCAGGGGAATTTTTCATCAGCTTATTGTCAAGAGACCCTTCTAACAAGTAGTGATTGCCCAAAGCGGAGACGTTTTTTTTACTGAAAGGAATAGAATTTATATATTGTATGTGCTATACTGTATGTCTCTATTATTCTCAGATCTAAACCATTAAATAGGAGTCAGAGTGGATGGAGAGCGGTTTTAAATCAGAGTCCAGAGTACTTCTATGTGAAGCATAAATCACAAACATATTTTATTTACACAATACGAGCATTTGTTCAACTTCAATTCATCAAAACGCCCTTCAGTCCGTCTATAGAGGCACATGTAAATCAGCCATGCCCTGTCACTTACTGCCGTGGCTGAGGTGCGGCACAAACGCGGCTTCATCAACGTTATCATCTATAAACTATGTTAACAAGCAATCTGTCTTGTTATAAATTACGCTATATAATAGCATTAATATTTTCTTCTTTTTTTTTTTTGTGGACCGAGCTAATACATTTTGAGATATCACCTTGCATAAGTTATGTGAATGCTTTACTGGATTTTTTTTTCTGCATTGATGTTGGCTTGATTCAAATGTATTCAAAAAGGACTTGAAATGTTTGTGCCGAATAAACAGCTTCTAAAAATAAATGAATAAAATATTGGAGATTTAAAGGTGTTTTTAAAGGGGTAGGAAAACAAGACTGCGTTCTTCTACAAAGAGTGCCACAACTGTCCACAGGCTGCATTTAGTATTGCAGCTCAGCCCCATCTATTTTATTGGTCCCAGAATGGAGAACACAAAGTGAGAGTTGTGGGGTCCCTAACCGTACAAATTTATGAGAGATAAAGAAAAAGCAGGTGGAGGAAACAAGGGGAAAAATAATATTTGTTTAGTGGTGGTCTGGTCTTACCAGCATCACACAGAATCAAAATCAACATGAAAAATAATAATAATAAAAATGTTAATAATAATAATATCATCATCAATAACATGATACTACTACTACTTCTACTAGCAACAATAATGCTAAAACAGTATACTAATAAAAATTATAATAATCATAATAATAACAATACAAATACTAAAAAGAAATAATAATAAAAAAGTAATACTACTACAAAGAATAATAGTAAATATGATAATAATAATAATAATAATAATAATAATAATAAGAAGAAGAAGAATTTACAGCAAGTACTACTCTGAGATGCATTTGGTAGGATACTGTCTGCTGCTCCTTCTTCTAGACAGGCAATAGATCACCAAAGCCGTAGGGGCAGGTCTCAGGGATGTTTGACCTGTGTGGTCCCACAAGGTGCATCGCCCCCCGCCCCTTGAAGGGGACGCCTCAGATAGTCTGGCACCCAAGACTTGCGACCACCACAAATCTTCATAATATTTGTATAGCAGTATTAGTTAGACAATATATTGCTGTTATTAGAGCACCTTATACATGGAGCTGGTATTTGGTCACTATATATTGGCATTATTTCAGCGCTGTATGGCGGTATTTACCGTAGTGTAATCTTTTTTTCAGTGATGGCAGTATTGCATAGCATTGTTATTGGCGCAACTGTATGGAAGTGTTATGTGCCGATGAAATTTGGTCTAAATTTTCACAAACTTTAAAATTTGGAAGAATCTGAAACTTTTGAGGTTTGTCTCACATTAGTCGCGCCAAAATGGCGACCAAACACAATTTTGGGCCCAGTTTACATTGTATTTATGCCCGGCATTTATTGTGTACATTGGGAAAAGCTCCCAACTTACGTGAAAAACATTTCCATAGGGCTCCATTTACCCAACAGAGACCAAAAGAGTGTCCTTTTGGCCTCTTTCAAGCTTGTATACGTTGAGCTTGAAAATGCCTTCAATGGGAAGGTGAAACATTGCCTGTATGCTGGATGAATACATTTTGGATTTCCATACCATTGGAGTGCTGCCTCTTCTTTTGGATTGTGGTTATACGTTGGTATATGTTTTGGGAAAAGGATGGAATAGTGTAGTAGACTATAGTAGACTACGTCTTCTATCCCGCTGGATCCCGAAAAAAATCTGGAAACCTATGGGTAACGTATACCACTGTATGTCATATGTTACAGCCATAAGATATGTTTAACAAATGTGTCGGGAAGCCCCAGTGACATCACTGCCCATATATGGACAGTTATGTCAGGAGTGTCCCGATTTAGAACGCTTCATAGTAGCCCGAGTCCCCGCATCAGGATTCAGAAAGCTTCTCCTCTCTCAACACTGATGCTCTGCCAGTGGACTCAAGTCCTGGGGAAGCTCTTGGCGTCACTGTGCATTTATAGACATAGACACCCGGAGATTTCCTAGGACCCATTGCAGAGTGAAAGTACACTACCCATCATTTTTGGCGGCCAACACGTCACCCACTCCATGTCACCGGCCAGTCTGCCCTCTGCTCAGAGAACTGGTCTCTGGTGCCTGAGTGTCAGTGCCAGCCACAGCATGAAGCAGGTGGAGGTAGAAAGGAGCCGCTGGAGATCCCGACCTGGAGTGAATATTGCTGCCCGCACATCCAGGAGATAGCACTGTAAAAGGAGCAGCCCTCCCACGTCATCAAACCCAAGTGCCAGAGGTATGGAGGGGGCAGCTGGGATAACACCATAAGTCACCCCTCAATGAAAGGGAATGTACATGTGCGACATATCCCACAGCATGCCTACACAGCGGAATACGTTGCAGCCTGTGCTTTACCCATGATTCTCTTTCTCATCCTCCTCTATTATTCATCTTTTTTCTTTCTCTTTGTTGATTCTTCGACTAGACTGTCTATGTCACCCCTATAGGTTCATGCATTATTCCTATATTTCTCTGGTTTCAGGGCAATCAGGGAACTGTCGATTTGCGGAAAATTTATTTGGACCAAATCGAATCAAAATGAATTTCAGGAAATTTGCTCATCTCTAGTTACCTGGCCAATGTACAATACTGGTATTTGGACACCATATTGTATGGCACTTGTAAGTAGGCACTGTATGGTATGGTTTGACATTCTATGACATTATACTAAACATATCCGCCTATAGAGATTTGTATAAAACACACCCATGGTGTGGCCTGGTGTTATCCCTATCTGCCCATATAACAGAATGGAAGCTAAAATACTGATCCATAATACCACCCCATTGTCTTTTATAGGGGGACATTGCTCCAAGGGGGAGGTGGATACACCGGTTGGAATATTTCCTCCATTTTGCTCATCTCTAGTCATGGGTATTGGACTCTGGAAATGAGAAAAAAACCTCAGGGAATTAATAGATCTGCATTGACATAAATGAGCCTCAGTACGATAGTTTCCATATGTTACTGCCCATGGTCATAATCTAATGGACAGAACTTTTGTGATTTCGTCTTCGGCTCTCCCTGTAACAATTTCCGAGTTGTATTAATTGAACATTATTCTGGTTCTTATATTACAGATGAAGGAAAGGTCACTACATGACGTCCAGTCATTTCTTACCCGTCAGTGATGGACGGCTGGACTGCGACATGTTACATCTTTACTGGAGCATCATTATAGAATTATTAATACCAAATAATAACTAATCAACCTATATCATGAAGGAAGGAAGATGTCTGAGATAATGGTGAGCGTCATAAGGAATGGGTCTGTACATTATTACATTCATTCTACATGACAAGAGAACTTATTCCGAGCCTGTAGGTTCCTTCATAGAAAGAATATCACTCATATAACGTAGGTTCATATAAACCCAATATATGCCAAAAGAGTGTCATTTTTGCACACATTTGGGGGGTACTTTGTTTTTTTAGCTGCATACGCTGTTCTATAGAACTGTATCCCCTGCAAAAAAAATTATTCAGCGCGGTAAACATTTGTGCTGGATGCAACTGCATAGTATACAATTGCATTATGTCGGGGGTTTACATTTGGCGTACATGTCGCATGATTTTCCCTGCATGCGTGCCGAACGTAAATGAAAACGTGATATGAACAGAACTTATTTAGGGTATGTTCACACGCAAACGCAAAATACATCTGAAATTACGGAGCTGTTTTCAGGCGAAAACAGCTCTTGAATTTCAGACGTTTTTGCAAGTGCTCGCGTTTTTCGCGGCGTCCATTACGGACGTTATCGGAGCTGTTTTTCAATGGAGTTAATGAAAAACGGCTCCAAAAACGTCCAAAGAAGTGACATGCCCTTCTTTGACGCGGGCGTCTTTTTATGCGCCGTCTTTTGACAGTGACGTGTGAAAAAATTACACCTCGTGGGAACAGAACATCGTAAATCCCATTGCAAGCAATGGGCAGATGTATGCAGGCGTAATGGAGCCGTCTTTTCAGGCGTAATTCGAGGGTCACTTTTACCCTTAAAGTGACTATACACCTCTTCACACCACTTTATAGTGGTTACAAATTCATTTTTCTGTCACAGAGCTCCAAATCCCCTGCATAGACACAGAGGTAAAAAAATAAAATAATTCTGACTACCTGCAGTCATACAGTGTTAGGCCTCATGCACACGACCGTGTTGTTTTTTACTGTCCACAAATACGGATCCAAAGTCATTCGCAAGTTATCCGCATATCTGGAACGCTGTCCGCAAATATTGTCCGTAGTGCATCTGTATTTAAGGATCCACAAAAAATAAAAAAGGCTACAAATGATGTCACCAATGTGTCCCAACCGCTTGAAAAGGTCACATGATCGCCCAGGCGGCATTTTCTTGGGGAATCCCCAGCCGTCGCATAGTAAAGCTTCCTCCATTATAGACAGCCGTCCACAATTTTGCACGCGCCCGTCTGTCCGGGCGAGTCCGTGCCGTAATTGCGGACAGGAATAGGGCATGTTCTTTATTTTGCAGATCATTTCTACGGCCCGGACACACATCCGTAAATACACGGAAAGGTGAAAATGAATCCACAGATTATCCGTAATTAATCATTCGTAATTACGGATAAAAACTACGGTCGTGTGCATGGGGCCCTATTATTGAATACAACGTATAAACAGTATGAAGTAAGCTCCCCCTAGTGGTGGCTGCAGGCATACAGATTTTTATCATTTCACGCAACGACTATGCAGGGGATTTCGAGCTCTGTATCAGAAAAACAGAGCTCTGGTCGCTATAAAGATATATTAAAAAATTGATAAGCACAGAGTAATAAACATATTTAGAGTAAAAAAAAATTCCAAATAATAATGTTTAACTGTGTCCCTCTAAGACTCCATTTCAATTCTGGGTTCAGATGTTTAGTCATCGTCAGTCATTCTTTATGTATAGAACTGGGAGCGGGCAGCAAGTAAACAATGTGTTTGAATGCCAGCGCTGAATGCCATCCTATAACAATTTCAAAGCCTGGGAATTGGGTTTTTAGCTGGTGATGACAGTCTTTTAGATCTGTTGCCGTTTTTATCGTTGTTATTTCCTGACCTAAACAAATGATAATCATTAGTGATAGCGCCTGTCTCTTGTCTCAGCTATGGATTTTCTTCCTCAACCACAATAGTGTCTTGGAAATGTCACTTAATTTATCCTATTTTTTCATGGTAAGGCTTGAAGCTTAACAAGAAAAGCATCAATGATAGAATTCTACCTGTCGGATGACGGCTTCAAGGTAACAGCACCGGTGTTCAGGGGGGGGGGGGTGTTTATGTGTACACACCGACTTATGGTTAATTAAACAGACTACAGACAGACATGTTGCAACATGACGGTGACCGCGTCCATTACCCCTTACCCTCCGCAACCAGCGGTATCGGGAAGAGCCAGGTACGATCCAGTACCCGACCATCTGATGTGATGGCCGGCCACTAGGCCTGGATATGAAAAATGGGGGAGGACTGTGTGTTGTTTTTTTCAATTAATTATTTAGAAAAACGAAAAAAACAAAACTGTGTGTGCCCCCCCCCCCATTTTTCATAACCAGCCAGACACAGCATAGCAGCAGCAGGCTAGCATTACCAGGGTAAAAGGGACACCTTTTTTGGGTTCTCCCAGCCCAATAATACCAGCCTGCAGCCACCCCACTTCAGATGGTCGGATACAGGATCGTACCCTAATATTCCCGGTAGCCCTGGCAGGAAACTCTGCATTTGTCAGGAGAAAAGTCGTCACTGGGCTGGAGTGAGAAGAAAAGACGTCACCTGTGAGTCAACAGATTTATAGAGGATCTGTCACCTCTCCTGACATGTCTATTAAAGTAATTTTATGTATTCCACATGAGATGATAATTCTGAAGCATCTTAAAACTCTATTTGCGCCGTTCCTCTGTTATTTCTCCTGCAAATCTATAAATAAGGCCTGGCCTACCTAGAGACTTTTTGTAACACAACAAAGCAATTTTAACTATAGAGCTACAGCGGCAGCACAAAGCAATATATTTAGTTACATGAAATCTTGTGGACTGCAGCTGTCACTCGATAGTTAAAATCTATCAGTAGCGCTACAAAAAGTCTAGGTTGTATTCCTATACAGTCTGATACCATCAGCGATTATTGGACACTGTCAGAGTGTTCAGGGACATAGCCCTTTGACATGGAGAAGGGTAACAGTCAGTTGTCAATTTGTTCATACATTTTCAGGAGTATTAACAGAGGAGTAAAGTCACAACCCAGAGTTCTAAGAAAAGAAGCTCCAGAATTGTTACTTCATGGGGAATACATGTGTTTTCTTAAACAGTTCCAGAGAGTTGATAGGTCCCCTTTAATTATGTATTCTTCTTCTGACAGAGTCTGATCAGTATTATATCCTCTTATAAAACTCTGCCGACTGTAGACCTGCTATGTGACCGCTTTATAGTCATTCCATGACGGTATTATTTGTTATATTGGTGCTTGTAACTGAGACGTAGCTAGGTGGCGCAGGCAGGTCATGTGCTCTGGGCGCAAATAAGAGGGAATGTGGGGGGGTCGCCAGGGCCGCACCATCCATGACGACGGCCTGCTGCCTCTATGAGGGGGCAGTGGCGCCACTGAAACCAGCTGCCTCCAACCCCTCCTGCACTATAGGCGATGAATGACCGGGTACGTTCTGTGCCCGGAAATTCAGCGCCTTTCAACAACTCAAGCCGCGAGTATACTTCTTTGTGCCGCTTGCGTCGTTGAAACGTGCTGATTGACAGTCATAGTGCCCTGCCATTCAGCGGCTTTCATAGATATAACGATATTGCGCCGCTTGCGTCTATGAAAGGCGCTGATTGGCAGGGCAGAATGACTTGCCCTGTCAATCAGCGCCTTACAATGATGCAAGCAGCGTGATGACATCATCGAGCCACTTGCATCAGTCAACCCCAGCAGACCTGCTCAGAAGAGAGCAGGTCTGCATTGCCACCGGACGGAGCGGGATCGGGACTAAGGTGAGTATGTAAAGTTTTGTTTTTTATCGTAATAAAAATGAGTGACATTATCTACAGGGGTCGGCTCTATCTACAGGGGGCTATATACAGGGGTGAGCTATATGTGAGGCACTATATACAGGGGGGCTATATGTGGAGCACTATATATAGGGGGAGATATATGTAGGGCACTATCTACAGGAGTGGGCTATATATTGGACACTATCTACAGGGGGGCGATATGTGGGGCACTACCTACAGGGGGGGTTACATGTGGGGCACTATATTTTAGAGGGAGCTATATGTGGGGCATTATATACGGGGGGGGGCTATATGTAGGGCACTATCTACAGGGGGTGGCTAAATGTGGAACACTATCTACAGGGGGCTGTATATGTGGCACTATCTACAGGGGCTCTATGGGGGTCATTATCTACAGGGGGATCCATGTAGGGCACTATCTACAGGGAGCTCTATGGGGGGCACTATCTACACAGGGCACAGGGTGTGTGTGGGACACAGTGTATGGCGCTATTATATTTAGGGGCACAGTGTCTGGCACCGTGAGAACTTTATCTTTGTTTATAGGTGCAGTAATGTTTGAAAAGTGAGAAGCTGAAGACATCTGAGTTGCAAACTGGACTGTGCCCGGGAGAAGTCGTCATAGAGGTCTGGACCGGATGGAGAAGAGAAGAGAAAAAGAACAACTAAAATCTGACGTCACCTATGAGTCACTTAATGTAAATGTTTATTCTGCCTCTAATCAGCACTCTAACCACTGTATAATCTGCATCGAGATGATGGGGGGGGTATGATTTTTTATGTGAAACAGAATCTCCCAGCATATCCTTACTATTGTTCAGCTCATGCTGGGAGCTGTATACAAATTAGTGCAAACCTATACGGCAGGTGTGGCACTACACTGAGCTGTATTTGTGCTAGTGATGTATTTATGTACTGAGCTTTGTTCTGCTGCTGTATATATGCACTGAACTTTGTTCTGGTGCTGTATTTATGTACTGTGCTTGGTTCTGGCACTGTATTTATGTGCTGATCTTGGTTCTAGTGCTATATATATATATGTGTGATGAGCTTGGTTCTGGTGCTGTATATATGTACTGAGCTTTGTTCTGTTGCTGTATATATGAAATGATCTTTGTTCTGGTGCTGTATACATGTAATAAGCTTGGTTCTGATGCTGTATATATGTAATGAGCTTGGTTCTGGTGCTGTATATATGCACTGAGCTTGGTTCTGATGCTGTATATATGTGATGAGCTTTGTTCTGGTGCTGTATATATGAAATGAGCTTTGTTCTGGTGCTGCATATATGTACTGAGCATGGTTCTGGTGTTGTATATATGTAATGAGCTTGGTTCTTGTGCTGTAAATACGTAATGAGCTTGGTTCTGGTGTTTTATAAAGAACTATATTGTTTGTAAAATGTGCAAATGACTTTATGCTCTAGTTACAAAAAAAACAAAACGTGGAAAAAAAATGGCACCTTATTTATTGGTAGAGAAAACAAAGGGGGAAGGAGATGTCGGGAAAGAGGTTTGGGGGGGGGGGGCGCCAAACTGAATCTTTGCCCAGGGTGCTGGAGAACCTAGGTACGCCTCTGCTTGTAAAGTGATAGCATGCTGTTGTCCCTGACTGAAAAAGCGATGCCTGTCCTTGATCGTATGGTTAGGCTTTTTTCTATATTATAATATTATTTTCCTTCTTTTCTTGATGGTGGTTTACATATTTAAGGGAGATGTAAGGGGCTTGGCAAAGCAAATCAAACCTACCTGCGGTGCGCCGCTATTTAAAGGGTAGTGTATTATATGTGGGCAGCTGGGGTTTGTGTGCCAGAGACGCTTTTTAGTCTCAGTCCAGCCCAGATGGCAGCTGCGATCGCAAATATCTCATGACTATTGTAATCAAGATTCATGTGATTGTCTTGTGATAAAATGACAGATTGAAGAGGTTTTCTGGGACATTAATATTGATGTCCTATCCTTAGTTTAGGCCACCTTTATTTTTTTTGGTGGGGTCTGAATCTCTGCATCTCCGTCGATTAGATGAATTATAGGGGCCGGGGCACTTCTTCTTTGTTTAGCGTAGCACTGGATATACAGCAGTGGCTCTCGCTGGTACTGCAGTTCACTGCACCTGAGTTCCATTATATTGAATGGGACTGAGTTGCAGCTCCAGGCAGAGCCGCTACTGTATGTACGGTGCTGTGACTGAGTAAATAATGAAAGCGCTGCAGCGGAAGTCCCCTGAGTCAAAGCCTCAACAATCAAAAATTGATGGCCTATCCTATAGATTTTCCTACATCCAATAACTGTATAGTGCATGGTGTAAAGACAAAATTCCCAGAATGCAAATCACCAGAACAAACTCTCTACAGACACTATACAAGCAGAATGCGGCAAGATTTCAACTCTGAAGCCTGTAGAAGTCTAAGTGAAAAATTATACAGAATGTAACTACGATTCAGAACAGAATAAGTGTTGTATGTGCACATTGACTCCACCAGCAGAATAGTGAGCACAGCTCTGGAGTATAAGGGCACCTTCAGACGTAGCGGAATTCTTCCGCTGCAAATGTTGGTGCAGATTTGGGGCAATTACGCAACGAATCTGCAGCAACATTTGCATATTTGACAGGTAATTCAGACGTAGCAGAAAACACAGCGGACTTGCCATAGATTTCAGTTTTTGCATTGCAAAGGCTGAAATAAGCAGTGAAATTCCGCTACTTCTCCGCAATGTCATGAGCTGCTGCGGAGGGGAAATTCTGCACCGCAGCCTGATTTTCACACAGTTATTTTCTGCAACGTCTCAACTAAGTTTCCTAAAAATGTATAGAAACAAATGTAAAAATCGGCTGATGCAGAATTCCACTGCGGACAGTCCGCCATGTGTGAATGTGCCCTAATACAGGATGTAACTCTGGATCAGTACAGGATAAGTAATGTAATGTATGTACACAGTGACTTCACCAGCAGAATAGTGAGTGCAGCTCTGGAGTATAATACAGGCTGTAATTTAGGGTCAGTACAGGATAAGTAATGTAATGTATGTACACAGTGACTCCACCAGCAGAATAGTGAGTGCAGCTCTGGAGTATAATACAGGCTGTAATTTAGGGTCAGTACAGGATAAGTAATGTAATGTATGTACACAGTGACTCCACAAGCAGAATAGTGAGTGCAGCTCTGGAGTATAATATAGGATGTAACACAGGATCAGTACAGGATAAGTAATGTAATGTATGTACACAGTGACTCCACCAGCAGCATAGTGAGTGCAGCTCTGGAGTATAATACAGGATGTAACTCAGGATCAGTACAGGATAACTAATATAATGTATGTACACAGCGACTCCACCAGCAGAATAGTGAGTGAGGCTCTGGAGTATAATACAGGATGTAACTCAGGATCAGTATAGGATAAGTAATGTATGTACACAGTAACTCCACCAGCAGAATAGTGAGTACAGCTCTGGAGTATAATACAGGATGTAACTCAGGATCAGTACAGGATAAGTAATGTAAAGTATGTACACAGTGACTCCACCAGCAGAATAGTGAGTGCAGCTCTGGAGTATAATACAGGATGTAACTCAGGATCAGTACAGGATAAGTAATGTAAAGTATGTACACTGTGACTCTACCAGC
Source organism: Rhinoderma darwinii (assembly GCF_050947455.1). Lineage (NCBI taxonomy): Eukaryota > Metazoa > Chordata > Amphibia > Anura > Rhinodermatidae > Rhinoderma > Rhinoderma darwinii. The sequence goes on from NC_134694.1 coordinate 119,438,505, forward strand.
AGAATAGTGAGTGCAGCTCTGGAGTATAATACAGGATGTAACTCAGGATCTGTACAGGATAAGTAATTTATATAGTAATCTATATGCAGTACACACCTGACTCAATATCGCCATCATGGTGGTGATGCTGTGCTCTATGGCTATTTCTTGTACATCTGAATCAATTAAAGAAGCAGGAAATACAATGAAAAATAAACTAAAGATGAATAGAAATCGAGAAAAATAACAAGTCAATGATTTGATTTGTTTTCACAGGAATTCATTTTCAGCTTGAATAACATCCATCTAAAGATTTTCTTTTCTGCAAATTAATAGCACAAAGTTCCAGCCTGTGATAAGTCTAATTCCGAGTTATTTTGTGTTTGCTAAATGAAATGTGACAAGGTTTGGAAGTAATGGAGAAAGCACAAAAATAATTAGATGAGAACTTACTTGATAATTTTACCATGGAGAGGAGGGTATTAAAGTTCACCTGTTCTATAAATATTCATAGGGGGACGTACAATTACCTGCAAGAAATAAAATTAGCGGAAAGATAATCAGCTGCGGTAAATGACAAACACAAAGTCTATCACTAGTTTATGGAGAGTTTTCTCATGAATAATATCTTCTATCCAAAAAAAAGTTTATTGAAGAAACTACATTAAAGACAGAGAAACGTATTATAGAAACTTCTAGACTGTAAATCCACTGCAGTATTTCCCCCACCTCCTATTGAATACTGAAGACTATGGTACTTCATGCTCTGTCTACTAGAAACTTCTATTACACGGCAATGCAAATCTAAAATGTATCTGTAAGTAAAAAAAACTATATATATAAAAATTTAAAAAATAAATAAATAACTACTCCCCCAAAAAATACTAATGCATCTAAAAAGAAAGGAATAAAGAAAAAGGAAAAAAAATACATGTATATAAATAGATATCAGGCAGACAGACAGACAGACAGACAGATAGATAGATAGATAGATAGATAGATAGATAGATAGATAGATAGATAGATAGATAGATATGAGATAGATAGATAGATAGATAGATAGATAGATAGATAGATAGATAGATAGATAGATAGATAGATAGATAGATAGATAGATAGATAGATAGATAGATAGATAGATAGATAGATAGATAGATAGATATGAGATAGATAGATAGATAGATAGATAGATAGATAGATAGATAGATAGATAGATAGATAGATAGATAGATAGATAGATAGATAGATAGATAGATATGAGATAGATAGATAGATGGATAGATAGATAGATAGATAGATAGATAGATAGATAGATAGATAGATAGATAGATAGATAGATAGATAGATAGATAGATAGATAGATAGATAGATGAGGAGGTTGAAATAAAAATACATTATCATCTGCAGAGACATGAACTAAATTCTGTATCTTCTGGTGATCAGTTGAAGTAGAATATTGCAGGTTCACATATACTGTACATTATACATACATATAGGTACATATCCAGCCACTGTTCTTGCTCGAGAATGTTCTGCAGTGTATTCATATAGTATAATAGCATTCATATGCATTATCATTACTGGATGTATGTGATTCTATAGACTATTCATAAAGTGTCAGGCGGCACAAATAATAAAGCAGCAGCGGCTGAAAAACGTGTCCTTCACTGGTAAATGCATCAAATAAACCCATTTGTTTTCATTTGGCTCTAATCATAGCGCATTACTGTTACAATTATTTCGTCTTTGCTTGTTACCTGCTTTAACATAGACAAGGTCAGCATTTCCTATGAGCAAATATTCAAGCAGCACAGAATATTTAAGTAGAGGAGTGTATGAATCATGTGGGGGGGGGGGGGGCAGTGACCTGTCTACTGTGATGATGTTACTGAAGAGTGTACCGCTTGTGACAGGGACAGTGTCATGTTGTGAGGAGGGGGATTGGAGACGTAGAAGGTCACAGACTGAGAGGCATATATTGGAAGGTGCAGCCTCCCTAGTAGAACAGAGTATTTCAGGAGCGGCCTGTGCTAATCTTGTGTAAGGTTATATATGGAGAGTTACATTGTGGAAGGGACAGCATACCCAAAAGCACAGAGTATTTCAGGAGATGATCTTTTGAAGGATATAGATTGATAATTGCATAGTGAAAACAGTAGGGTTTCCAGAAGCACAGAGTATTTCAGGAGAGGCGTATGCTGAACTTGTAGGAGGCGATGACCTGTCCACTCATGTGATGTTAGTGGGTGAAATCATTTTCAGTATTAATAGTAACAAGCATTAAACAACTGTACAATGAAGAACTACTTTTATCTGCCCTATCAGGTCATGCAAAAGCATTTTCTTTTCATTCCTTCCGCATGGACGAGTTTTCCGCCACTGTAGATTAGTGAGTTTATTGCAAAGCTGGAATCCTTCTCAGTCTTATTTATTATACCTATTAATTAAAGCCCATTCTGATAAATTGATGCCAGTAACATCCATTCTAATTAGATGCTGTTTTCATTAACTGTTCCCTTAAATGTCTGTTTTCATATTGCAGAATATATCAGGTCCTGCAGGCTGAAAAAAAACCAAAAACATTATTCTTCATGTATCAGTAATTACGGAGGAAGGAGGTTACTGTCCGCTCGTAGAGATCACCCTCAGAGCGTAATATCAATAACTTACTCAGATATAAATCCTTAACTTGACTCTAAACTGTGGCAAGAAACTTTAACTTGATTTTTTCATTGGCTTTTGTGGTGCGATATCACGTGGCAGAAAGTTCAACATCAACGGCAACACTTTTTTGTTATAAATGAGTGGACACATCTATTCATACAATAAAACGTTACCGAAGTATTATCTCACATTGGTGGCCAAGCACGCGTAGATGTTCAGTATTTCACTGCCTAGAGCAGAGGTGGCAAACCTTTTCGACAGAGCGTGCCAAAATTAGCTAATACTCTTTCTGGAAGCATTCTCAGGTGGCAAGATACTAAAATAACAGGGACAGCTGCAGTGCATAATAACAGCGACAGTCACAGCAGGATCCCAGGTAATAGACACAGCCGCAGCATACTCAGTAACAGCCAAAAAAGCCTCAGTAATAGCCACAGAACACTCAGTAATTGCCGCAGAGCACTCAGTAATAGCCGCAGAGCACTCAGTAATAGCCGCAGAGCACTCAGTAATAGCCGCAGAGCACTCAGTAATAGCCGCAGAGCACTCAGTAATAGCCGAAAAGTCTCAGTAACAGCTAGAGAATGCTCAGTAATAGTCACAGAACACTCAGTAATAGCCACAGAATGCTCAGTAATAGTCACATAACCCCCAGTAATAGCCACAGAATGCACAGTAATAGCCGCAGAACACTCAGTAACAGCCAAAAAAAGCAGCCTCAGTAATAGCCACAGCACACTCAGTAATAGCCGCAGAGCACTCAGTAATAGCCGCAGAGCACTCAGTAACAGCCAAAAAGTCTCAGTAACAGCCAAAAAGTCTCAGTAACAGAGAATGCTCAGTAATAGCCACAGAACCCTTAATAGCCACAAAATGCTCAATAGCCACAGAATGCTCAATAGCCACAGAATGCTCAATAGCTACAGAATACTCAGTAATAGTCACAGAATACTCAGTGATAGCCACAGAATGCTCAGTAATTGCCAGAAAAACCTCAGTAGTAGCCACCAAACCCTCAGTAATAACCACATGATGCTCAGTAATAGCCACAGAACGCTCAGTTATAGCCAGAAAAACCTCAGTACTAGCCACAGAACCCTCAGTAATAGCCACAGAACGCTCAGTAATAGTCACCAAATACTTAGAAACAGCCACAGAACCCTCAGAAACAGCAAGATAACCCTCCGTAATAGCCACAGAATACTCAATAATAGCCACAGAATGTTCAGTAATAGCCACAGAATGCTCAGTAATAGCCACCGAACTCTTAATATCCACATAACGCTCAATAGCCACAGAATGCTCAGTAATAGCCACAGAGCATTCAGTAATAGTCACCGAGTACTTAGTAACAGCCACAGAACCCCCAGTAATAGCCACAGAACCCCCAGTAATAGCCACAGAACCCCCAGTAATAGCCACAGAATGCACAGTAATAGCCGCAGAACACTCAGTAACAGCCAAAAAAAGCCTCAGTAATAGCCACAGAACACTCAGTAATAGCCGCAGAGCACTCAGTAATAGCCGCAGAGCACTCAGTAATAGCCGTAGAGCACTCAGTAACAGCCAAAAAGTCTCAGTAACAGCCAAAAAGTCTCAGTAACAGAAAATGCTCAGTAATAGCCACAGAACCCTTAATAGCCACAAAATGCTCAATAGCCACAGAATGCTCAATAGCCACAGAATGCTCAATAGCCACAGAATGCTCAATAGCTACAGAATACTCAGTAATAGTCACAGAATACTCAGTGATAGCCACAGAATGCTCAGTAATTGCCAGAAAAACCTCAGTAGTAGCCACCAAACCCTCAGTAATAGCCACATAATGCTCAGTAATAGCCACAGAACGCTCAGTTATAGCCAGAAAAACCTCAGTACTAGCCACAGAACCCTCAGTAATAGCCACAGAACGCACAGTAATAGTCACCAAATACTTAGAAACAGCCACAGAACCCTCAGAAACAGCAAGATAACCCTCCGTAATAGCCACAGAATACTCAATAATAGCCACAGAATGTTCAGTAATAGCCACAGAATGCTCAGTAATAGCCACCGAACTCTTAATAGCCACATAACGCTCAATAGCCACAGAATGCTCAGTAATAGCCACAGAGCATTCAGTAATAGTCACCGGATACTTAGTAACAGCCACAGAACCCCCAGTAATAGCCACAGAACCCCCAGTAATAGCCACAGAACCCTCAGTAATAGCCACAGAACCCTCAGTAATAGCCACATAACACATAGTAATAGCCACATAACCCCCAGTAATAGCCACAGAACCCCCAGTAATAGCCACATAACACTTAGTAATAGCCACAGAACCCCTGGAAATAGCCACAGAGCCCTCAATAATAGCCACAGAACACTCAGTAATAGCCACAGAACCCCCAGAAATAGCCACAGAGCCCTCAATAATAGCCACAGAACCCTCAGTAGTATCCCAATATCATCAATAGCCAAAATAACCCCTTTAACAGCAGCAGCCTTGGGACCCCCAGTAACAGCAACATTGATGGCCGTCAGTAATAGAAAAATACAGTTGAGCCATATTTAGTTCAATTATAGAAAATTCTAATTCTGTGGCATGACACCGATTGCTTAGGTGACTCCAGAGCTGTAAAATGAAGCTGTGCTGTACCTTTGCTAACGTTTGGACCTTTAGTCAGAAATCCAGCATCTTTATAATATTTCTTTATTACATTTTTATGAATTGTTCTTCTCTTTACAGTGTGGTCTCAGATCTGTGACACAGGGGGTTCCCTTTGTTCACCTTCCATGGGCCAGGTGAGAGACAGGTAGGAAGGTAAACACAATTTAAACAGAGCCACGACTTATTTACGTCAGGAGACACATTTGAAGATTTTTTTCCAATCTCAATGCATTTACTCTCACATATCTACAGTATAATATTGTCGTAAATCACCAGCAAAAATACCGTCCATCCAGACGGAAAACCCTACAAACCAATAATATAAGTAAAAAAATGTAAACAATCCGAAGACTTCCCTTAAGTGGTCATATAATGTTCCCCAGTTAGGTCAATGTTTCCAAAATGCAGCTAAAATCTAGACAACATATTTGTAGAGGGGTCTCCAGATGGATTTTCTCCCCCGCCCTCCCCGTTTGGATAGCAATGGTCACGACCAAGTCTCTACTATTCGTGTCGTAATATGAAAGCAGTGCAGGGCTGGACGGGCAGACTTTCCATTCCCTGTGAATTCACACCAATTCGAACCGCAATGTTGAAGCGCCCGGACAGCAGGAAGAAATCAGGAGTATCAGATGTTGGACAGTTGGTGTTGTGTACAATACGATCACTGGCTGCCAATCTATTAAAACCCGGATTATTTTTTCATTAAACAAATGTGTTTTCTAATTAACTCGCTCCAGCTACAATATTCCCTATTCAGGTCACCGAAAATCATATCTTCGAAATGTCATTCGTTGGAAAGTGGTGAGAGCGATATTAACTGTTTCACTCCATTGCACAGCTATTAATATATTGTGCTGAGGAGGTGAGCGACGTAGGGGAGGGGGGGGGGAATAGCTGCTCCAGACACAAATTCGAACAAATCTGTATATTTTTGCGTATTTTGGGAATTATTTTTTTTTTTATATTATACATTGTCGTTTATTAGTCAAAAGAAAAGTAAAAATGTCACAATAAAACATAAATGAATTATACGTGTCAAAAAAAAAGAAGGAAAAATAAAATTATGAATATTACAATATATTATTGCATTAATATATTATTTATACTGTTTTTCTTTATGTAATTTTTAATACAACCACATTTATAAAATAAAATAGTGTATTCATGTAAAAATATATTATAATAAAAAGTTGAATTCCTCTCTTTTTTGATGACACATAATTCAATATTTTAAATGTGAAATTATTATTTGTTTTTAATATTAATAGAAAAATGGCAAACCCCGCACAGAAAAGTTTTCTTCTCTTATATACAGTATATATGTATAGTTATATTAATTGTTTATATTCAACTTTCCTTTCCTGTGGACCTGTGAAATGTTGACGGTCTTGTGACTGCTCTTCTTGCATCATTGTTTTTATACATATTTATTTCCTGTTGCTTTTATAGCTCCAACATATTCAAGGCAATGTAAAGAGTTTCACATCTCTTAAAGTCCCTGTCTTCAATTGAGCCCACAGCTAACCTATTGTAACGCCCATGGCCACGGACCATCGGGATTACTCACCCCCGACGACCGCAGCCATGGATCCGTGAGTGCTGGTCCGCATCTCCTCCTCAGGAGACGCCAGCGTTCACTTCTGCTTCGTTCTGCTGTGTCACGTGCACATGAAAAAATCATTGATTAGCCTATACTCACCCTGGACTATAAGAAGGGCCCTGCCCCTTCTTTTATTGCCTGAGTGTTGTTGTGTTTACCCATGTTAGTCCTGCAAATGGTCCCTTAGTGTTATCCTCTTCCCAGTGTTCCTGCTCCTGCTAACTGTATCCCGTGCTACCGTTATTCCTGTGCCTTAGGAGTTAGTCGTGTTGTGCCTCTGGTCACGCCTGCTGTGTTACACCAAGCCACGTGTCATCTGCCACGCTTTGCATCATCTGCCATCTGAAGTACCATCTGTGCCTAGCCACTGCGACTGTCTGCACTATTCAGATACCCTTGTGCTGGACTTTGTATTATTGGGTACTCTGTTGTTTGGCCAGCTGCCTTCCTGCTACGGCGGTGCGGCCTAGTGGGTCTACATACCCACAGATCGTGACACCTCTTAGAACTTTTTTGGAGTGTGGGAGGAAACAAGAGTACCAAAGAGATATTGTCCTTGGTTGGGTTTGACCACTGGACCCCAGCACTGCAAGGCAACAGTGCCAACCAGGGAGCCACCGAACTGACCTTCTCTGTTACGGTAGTAAAATTACACAACGTATCTAAAAAATTCAGATGAATTCACTCCAAGAAGTTTAACTGTAATAAACCTCTTTGTAGCAATGCATGTACATTCGGACCTGCTGCAGATAAAGAGGACCTTATCCTGAAAGACATCTTCAGTGTTATGATTTAATACAAATGAAAAGATAATCAGCTGTACAGTAGAGGATATGTCATCCTGAGACTACTAGGACCATGTACACATAAAAAAATAAATGTCAAATACAAAAACATGAAAAGTCAATAGAGCATCGAGAAGAGGAATGAATGGAGTATGGGGACATAATAGAGAGAACGAGATGAAGACTACAACGATTTTGGAGGCTATGCCACATTCCCACAAATTTTCCAACTTATGAATGAATGTAACTTGATCAAAGGAGAAACCAGTATCTATGTTGTACCTTAAAGGGGTTGTCCAACTTCTGACAATTGATGACCTATCCACCGGATAGGTCATCAGTATGTCATCGGTGCGGGTCCGACACCCGGACCCCGCACCGATAAGCCGCTCCGGTGCATGTTGTGGCACATAATGCTATGGACGGAGATCGGAAGCAGTTTGCTCCATACATAGCATAGCGGCCGTCTGCAGAACTGCAGCTCTGCTCCGATTCACTTGAATACTGCAGCTTGGTCACTATTCCATGACTGGAGCCAACTGCTTCCGGCTTGTACGTCCGGTGCACGGAAGCACCGGACCAGCTGATCTGTGCGGGGACCGGGCGTTGGACCCCCACAGATCATGTACTGATGACCTATCCAGTGGATAGGTCATCAGTTGTCAGAAGCTGGAAAACACCTTTAAGAAAGAAATATTTCCTCTAAAGACTCAGTAGTTCATGCTCCTGAGACAGTCTGAAGTGGATCAAGTCTCCAGACATTTGACCAACTGTGTTTAAGTAAGCCAGACCTTTAAAGGTGCCAGTGAAGATGAGCGAATCAGCCAAAAATGTTCTCCTTGACATACGGCCAATGGGCAAATAATCTATACGGAACTTTACTGCATAGAACACAGTGCCATCTCTGTTATTTTCTATATGGCAAAAACGTCTTCATTTATAGAGTGTCAACATGGTGAAATGCCAACTAGGCAAATTTCTTATGAATTTTCTCATCTTTGTGTGTGCCAGTCTTTTGCCTTGCTGTACTTATATACTGTAGTATCCACTGGATAACTAATTTGCACACAGTATTATAATAAAAACACAAAGTTGAAATGGACAGTAAAATCCTTTGTATAAAACCTCATACGATAACTACAGTTGAGTCGAGGCTGAAGAAGCGTCCAATATAGATACAAAACGCTTAGCTATTTTATGCCAAAAATGGTCTTGTATACTCTGGTGGTGTTTACATCAATGCCTTTTTGTATCCGGCGGCTCCTAGAAAATTATTCAAACGTTTAAACTCTAATGTTCCTCTTGATGGATGATCCACATCATATTGGTGATGGTCCGGTTGAGAACAAGCAGAACGACACACAGAGGCGGCGTATCTTGAAGCTTTTGGGTCTCAATGCTCTTTAACACCCTCCTCCTACCATGTGCCATTTATAACACTGAGGTATTTTTATGTGGCAGAGGGGCCTTTGGGCCCACTAAGGCTTCAGATCCCTGGTGAGACTGGCACCTAAGCATCCCTAATATCTCTGCCGCACACACTACCCATTATATCTGATAGATACTATAATGGTTGTGAGTCTCATAACCACTTAAGGCGAGAAGTCAATTAGCCAAATACCTTTACTTACCTTTTTTTAGAACATTGATACCCTATAGAGCGCCGCTCTTCTTTTTTCCTTTTCCCCGTATAGTAAACAGTTTGTCCGACATTGCAAAAAAATATATTTTCTTTAAAACATATTCAGCTGGAGTTCAGTGGAAGGGGGGATATAATATTTATGAAGTAAATATATACAGCACATACAGTATTTGTGTAAAGCGATGATGAGGATGGAGGTCGACCGGGTTGTTCTATCAAATCGGCACCACATAGAACTCAATTCAAAGCACACAAATATAAGTTCAACCCTTGTTCAAGAATGGCATGATGTAGAACATAAATTGTCCATTAGATCCTCTATAAAAGTATTATTTCATGATCTTCATAGTGAAAGAAAAAGCCTGAGGCATGAAAAATATTTCCTTAAATACAAATGTCTTTGTTTTCTTTTGTTCCTTGGTAGAAGTGAATCCATTTATGTGTGTAAGGGCACAGTCATGTCATGATGGATGTGTGGCACACTTCATCTGTTCCATTATGACAATAAATTACAACAGTAATCTGTTTTGAACATTATACAGCAGCAGAACTTGTTTCTTAAGTCACTAGACGACCATAAGATTCATGAAGTACATACACAATGAAGACCGGGAGCCCAAGCTTTGCTTCATATTCACAATGCATACGAAAGCACTTAGCTGCTGGTATTATGTAAGACCCTCAAGGTTAGACCCTTCCCTTATTAATTCTTATTTGGGATGCATTTTGAAGGTTTTTGATTTGATTTGCAGCACATAGGAACAATTTCATGAATTGGAAATAGGAGGCAGAAATATTTATCTGACGTTGGAAGAAAACAACAGGAAATAGAATAGAACCGATTCTCCCCAGGCCACGTGAATGAGTGGTTGAGATTCAAAGCCTTATCTGATGGCGGCTATAGCTCCAATCTCTTGTTGTATTGATTTAGGTAGTTAACCTAGGAAGCTTTTCTTGACCTGTACGAGACGGTCATTGTAATTTGAACATGTTTTAAACTTTTGACCAAATTCTTTTGTAAATGTTATTCAGCGCCGGTGCTGCTCCATGCAACCGGCGATCACTGATGATGTCACTCATATTTCATGGTCCTCTGAGTGACTCTGCGCCTCTGCCTGTCTCTAGCTCAGATTTATTGTATTGCTGGATATCTTGGCTCTGACTTATTGTTCCTACTGCCTGGTTATGATGTCACTCGACTGCTGACTTCCAATCACAACCTTTGGATACATATATGACCTTGGCTCTTATCTGCATCTTGTACTGCTGTCTCCTTCCCTGCGGTTGTGACTCTGGTTTTGGATTGTCTACGTCTGCTAGCGTGGTCCGCATCCTTGGGAGTACCCTGCAATCTTTGAGGGGTTGAAAAGGGAAGACAATGGCTTTCTTAGACTCCACATCCCAGATTAATGTTTGCCGATCCAATTGTAGTATATATAGTTATTTACCTGTCCATGTGCTATAGTTAAATTTAGAGTAGGGCCCCAATCAACCTTGGCCACCTTCAAAGAGTTACGGATATAAAACTCAGATGGGTATTTTGGTCTCCACTCTGTCCCATGTGTACTTTCCTTCTTTCCTTAATTTTTTTAGTGATCTGCAATCAAGTTTCTACAGCCCCATTATTAATTGCATCTCGCCTTTGATTGGCGGTGGGTCCTCATAGACTCTGACCCCCATAGGAATTGCTATGTCTGCTACTCTTGCAATTACGCCAATGTATGATAAATAACATGTTAAACCCCTATGCTTTATGAAAGATTGAACCTCACTGAACTATTTCAAAAACATAAATTTCAAAAACTCAATAGACAATATTTGACATAAATTTGCCAACTGCATCTATATCATAACTGTTATCTCGGAAAAAGCTATTAAGGAACTTTTCTTCATATTTGTGTCAGTGTAGATTCCTGCACAATTTATCAAGCACTTGCAAGTTATATTCTCCTCTTTACTCTCCTATCTTTAATTTTCTGAGTCAGCTTTCTAGTTACTTCTTGGCTGCTTTACATCGGACATTAATATTAGTCTAACAAGTCTGAGATCGTCAGAATTGCTCCCAGAATACCTCTGTCATAATTAAGAGTTGACAGTCTGGTTCTGCTATATTTCCTTTTTTAATTTTCATTTAGGGATCTCCAGGTCACTTTTGTTCTGCTTTAAATCTCACGACAACTCAGAATGAAACCTGAAAAAAACCCTAAAAATTATCATTAATATTTGTTACACAGAGCCAGAATTACTTAGTAGTTTGGTTTCAAGTATTGTACATAGGGGGCAGTATTCTAGTAGTTATATTCTTGTATATAGGGGCAGTATAATAGTAGTTATATTCTTGTACATAGGGGGCAGTATTCTAGTAGTTATATTCTTGTATATAGGGGCAGTATTATAGTAGTTATATTCTTGTATATAGGGGGCAGTATTCTAGTAGTTATATTCTTGTATATAGGGGCAGTATAATAGTAGTTATATTCTTGTACATAGGGGGCAGTATTCTAGTAGTTATATTCTTGTATATAGGGGGCAGTATTCTAGTAGTTATATTCTTGTATATAGGGGGCAGTATTCTAGTAGTTCTATTCTTGTATATAGGGGCAATATTATAGTAGTTATATTCTTGTATATAGGGGCAGTATTATAGTAGTTATATTCTTGTATATAGGGGCAGTATTATAGTAGTTATATTCTTGTATATAGGGGGCAGTATTATAGTAGTTATATTCTTGTATATAGGGGCAGTATTATAGTAGTTATATTCTTGTATATAGGGGGCAGTATTCTAGTAGTTATATTCTTGTATATAGGAGCAGTATTATAGTAGTTATATTCTTATATATAGGGGGCAGTATTATAGTAGTTCTATTCTTGTATATAGGGGGCAGTGTTATAGTAGTTATATTCTTGTATATAGGGGCAGTATTATAGTAGTTATATTCTTGTATATAGGGGCAGTATTATAGTAGTTATATTCTTGTATATAGGGGGCAGTATTATAGTAGTTATATTCTTGTATATAGGGGGCAGTATTCTAGTAGTTATATTCTTGTATATAGGAGCAGTATTATAGTAGTTATATTCTTGTATATAGGGGGCAGTGTTATAGTAGTTATATTCTTGTATATAGGGGGCAGTATTATAGTAGTTATATTCTTGTATATAGGAGCAGTATTATAGTAGTTATATTCTTATATATAGGGGGCAGTATTATAGTAGTTATATTCTTGTATATAGGGGCAGTATTATAGTAGTTATATTCTTGTATATAGGGGGCAGTATTATAGTAGTTATATTCTTGTATATAGGGGGCAGTATTATAGTAGTTATATTCTTGTATATAGAGGGCAGTATTATAGTAGTTATATTCTTGTATATAGGGGCAGTATTATAGTAGTTATATTCTTGTATATAGGAGCAGTATTATAGTAGTTATATTCTTGTATATAGGGGCAGTATTATAGTAGTTATATTCTTGTATATAGGAGCAGTATTATAGTAGTTATATTCTTGTATATAGGGGCAGTATTATAGTAGTTATATTCTTGTATATAGGAGCAGTATTATAGTAGTTATATTCTTGTATATAGGGGCAGTATTATAGTAGTTATATTCTTGTACATAGGGGGCAGTATTATAGTAGTTATATTCTTGTATATAGGGGGCAGTATTATAGTAGTTATATTCTTGTATATAGGGGCAGTATTATAGTAGTTATATTCTTGTATATAGGAGCAGTATTATAGTAGTTATATTCTTGTATATAGGGGCAGTATTATAGTAGTTATATTCTTGTATATAGGAGCAGTATTATAGTAGTTATATTCTTGTATATAGGGGCAGTATTATAGTAGTTATATTCTTGTATATAGAGGACAGTATTATAGTAGTTATATTCTTGTATATGGGGGGCAGTATTATAGTAGTTATATTCTTGTATATAGGAGCAGTATTATAGTAGTTATATTCTTGTATATAGGAGCAGTATTATAGTAGTTATATTCTTGTATATAGGGGCAGTATTATAGTAGTTATATTCTTGTACATAGGAGCAGTATTATAGTAGTTATATTCTTGTATATAGGGGCAGTATTATAGTAGTTATATTCTTGTATATAGGGGGCAATATTATAGTAGATATATTCTTGTATATAGGGAGCAGTATTATAGTAGTTATATTCTTGTATATAGGGGCAGTATTATAGTAGTTATATTCTTGTATATAGGGGCAGTATTATAGTAGTTATATTCTTGTATATAGGGGCAGTATTATAGTAGTTATATTCTTGTATATAGAGGACAGTATTATAGTAGTTATATTCTTGTATATGGGGGCAGTATTATAGTAGTTATATTCTTGTATATAGGAGCAGTATTAAAGTAGTTATAGTCTTGAATATAGGGGGCAGTATTACAGCAGTTATATTCTTGTATATAGGAGGCAGTATTATAGTAGTTATATTCTTGTATATAGGGGCAGTATTATAGTAGTTATATTATTGTGCATAGGGGGCAGTATTATAGTAGTTATATTCTTTTATATAGGGGGCAGTATTACAGTAGTTATATTCTTGTATATAGGAGCAGTATATATATAGTAGTTATATTCTTGTATATAGGGGGAGTATTATAGTAGTTATATTCTTGTATATAGGGGCAGTATTATAGTTGTTATATTGTATATAGGAGCCGTATTATAGTAGTTATATTCTTGTATATAGGGGCAGTATTATAGTAGTTATATTCTTGTATATAGGGACAGTATTATAGTAGTTATATTCTTGTATATAGGGGCAGTATTATAGTAGTTATATTTTTGTATATAGGAGGCAGTATTGTAGTAGTTATATTCTTGTATATAGGAGCAGTATTATAGTAGTTATATTCTTTTATATAGGGGCAGTATTATAGTAGATATATTCTTGTATATAGGGGCAGTATTATAGTAGTTATATTCTTGTACATAGGGGCAGTATTATAGTAGTTATATTCTTGTATATAGGGGCAGTATTATAGTAGCTTTATTCTTGTATATAGGGGGCAGTATTATAGTAGTTATATTTTTGTATATAGGAGGCAGTATTGTAGTAGTTATATTCTTGTATATAGGAGCAGTATTATAGTAGTTATATTCTTTTATATAGGGGCAGTATTATAGTAGATATATTCTTGTATATAGGGGCAGTATTATAGTAGTTATATTCTTGTACATAGGGGCAGTATTATAGTAGTTATATTCTTGTATATAGGGGCAGTATTATAGTAGCTTTATTCTTGTATATAGGGGGCAGTATTATAGTAGTTATATTCTTGTATATAGGGGCAGTATTATAGTAGTTATATTCTTGTATATAGGGGCAGTATTATAGTAGTTATATTCTTGTATATAGGAGCAGTATTATAGTAGTTATTTTCTTGTATATAGGGGACAGTATTATAGTCGTTATATTCTTGTATATAGGAGACAGTATTATAGTAGTTATATTCTTGTATATAGGGGCAGTATTACAGTAGTTATATTCTTGTATATAGGGGCAGTATTACAGTAGTTATATTCTTGTATATAGGGGGCAGTATTATAGCGGTTATATTCTTGTATATAGGGGACAGTATTATAGTAGTTATATTCTTGTATATAGGAGACAGTATTATAGTAGTTATATTCTTGTATATAGGAGAAGTATTATAGTAGTTATATTCTTTGATATAGGGGGCAGTATTACAGTAGTTATATTCTTGTATATAGGAGCAGTATATATATAGTAGTTATATTCTTGTATATAGGGGGAGTATTATAGTAGTTATATTCTTGTATATAGGGGCAGTATTATAGTTGTTATATTGTATATAGGAGCCGTATTATAGTAGTTATATTCTTGTATATAGGGGCAGTATTATAGTAGTTATATTCTTGTATATAGGGACAGTATTATAGTAGTTATATTCTTGTATATAGGAGGCAGTATTGTAGTAGTTATATTCTTGTATATAGGAGCAGTATTATAGTAGTTATATTCTTTTATATAGGGGCAGTATTATAGTAGATATATTCTTGTATATAGGGGCAGTATTATAGTAGTTATATTCTTGTACATAGGGGCAGTATTATAGTAGTTATATTCTTGTATATAGGGGCAGTATTATAGTAGCTTTATTCTTGTATATAGGGGGCAGTATTATAGTAGTTATATTCTTGTATATAGGGGCAGTATTATAGTAGTTATATTCTTGTATATAGGGACAGTATTATAGTAGTTATATTCTTGTATATAGGGGCAGTATTATAGTAGTTATATTTTTGTATATAGGAGGCAGTATTGTAGTAGTTATATTCTTGTATATAGGAGCAGTATTATAGTAGTTATATTCTTTTATATAGGGGCAGTATTATAGTAGATATATTCTTGTATATAGGGGCAGTATTATAGTAGTTATATTCTTGTACATAGGGGCAGTATTATAGTAGTTATATTCTTGTATATAGGGGCAGTATTATAGTAGCTTTATTCTTGTATATAGGGGGCAGTATTATAGTAGTTATATTCTTGTATATAGGGGCAGTATTATAGTAGTTATATTCTTGTATATAGGAGCAGTATTATAGTAGTTATTTTCTTGTATATAGGGGACAGTATTATAGTCGTTATATTCTTGTATATAGGAGACAGTATTATAGTAGTTATATTCTTGTATATAGGGGCAGTATTACAGTAGTTATATTCTTGTATATAGGGGCAGTATTACAGTAGTTATATTCTTGTATATAGGGGGCAGTATTATAGCGGTTATATTCTTGTATATAGGGGACAGTATTATAGTAGTTATATTCTTGTATATAGGAGACAGTATTATAGTAGTTATATTCTTGTATATAGGAGAAGTATTATAGTAGTTATATTCTTTGATATAGGGGGCAGTATTACAGTAGTTATATTCTTGTATATAGGAGCAGTATATATATATAGTAGTTATATTCTTGTATATAGGGGCAGTATTATAGTAGTTATATTCTTGTACATAGGGGCAGTATTATAGTAGTTATATTCTTGTATATAGGGGCAGTATTATAGTAGCTTTATTCTTGTATATAGGGGGCAGTATTATAGTAGTTATATTCTTGTATATAGGGGCAGTATTATAGTAGTTATATTCTTGTATATAGGGACAGTATTATAGTAGTTATATTCTTGTATATAGGGGCAGTATTATAGTAGTTATATTTTTGTATATAGGAGGCAGTATTGTAGTAGTTATATTCTTGTATATAGGAGCAGTATTATAGTAGTTATATTCTTTTATATAGGGGCAGTATTATAGTAGATATATTCTTGTATATAGGGGCAGTATTATAGTAGTTATATTCTTGTACATAGGGGCAGTATTATAGTAGTTATATTCTTGTATATAGGGGCAGTATTATAGTAGCTTTATTCTTGTATATAGGGGGCAGTATTATAGTAGTTATATTCTTGTATATAGGGGCAGTATTAGGGCATGACCACACATGGCGGAATTCCTCCGCAACTGTCCGCATCAATGCCGCACCTAATCCGGGTTGCGGATTACGGCTGCGGATCTGCACAAAATGTGCAGAAAATTGATGCGGACTAGCTGCTGCGGACTGCGGGAAAAGTGCTTCCCTTCTCCCTATCAGTGCAGGATAGAGAGAAGGGACAGCACTTTCCCTAGTGAAAGTAAAAGAAATTCATACTTACCGCCCGTTGTCTTTATGACGCGTCCCTCCTTCGGCATCCAGCCCGACCTCCCTGGATGACGCGCCAGTCCATGTGACCGCTGCAGCCTGTGCTTGGCCTGTGATTGGCTGCAGCCGTCACTTACACTGAAACGTCATCCTGGGAGGCCGGACTGGAGACAGAAACAGGGAGTTCTCGGTAAGTACGAACTTCATTTTTTTTTACAGATACATGTATATTGGGATCGGTAGTCACTGTCCCGGGTGCAGAAACAGTTACTGCCGATCGCTTAACTCTTTCAGCACCCTGGACAGTGACTATTTACTGACGTCTCCTAGCAACGCTCCCGTCATTACGGGAGCCCCATTGACTTCCTCAGTCTGGCTGTAGACCTAGAAATACATAGGTCCAGCCAGAATGAAGAAATGTCAAGTAAAAAAAGCAAGACGCATCCGCAGCACACATGACATGTGCATGACAGCTGCGGACTTCATTGCGGAACTTTGAATCTCCATTGAAGTCAATGGAGAAATTCCGCCATGAGTCCGCCACTGCTCCGCAACAGACAGAGCATGCTGCGGACACCAAATTCCGCTCCGCAGCCTATGCTCCGCAGCGGAATTGTACGCATCGTGTAAACGAACACTGCTAAATTAAAGTGAAAGTCAATGTAGAAACGGCTCCGCTGCGGATTAACGCTGCGGAGTGTCCGCAGCGGAATTTAAGTGCAATTCCGCCATGTGTGAACCCGCCCTTATAGTAGTTATATTCTTGTATATAGGAGCAGTATTATAGTAGTTATTTTCTTGTATATAGGGGACAGTATTATAGTCGTTATATTCTTGTATATAGGAGACAGTATTATAGTAGTTATATTCTTGTATATAGGGGCAGTATTACAGTAGTTATATTCTTGTATATAGGGGGCAGTATTATAGCGGTTATATTCTTGTATATAGGGGACAGTATTATAGTAGTTATATTCTTGTATATAGGAGACAGTATTATAGTAGTTATATTCTTGTATATAGGAGAAGTATTATAGTAGTTATATTCTTTTATATAGGGGGCAGTATTACAGTAGTTATATTCTTGTATATAGGAGCAGTATATATATAGTAGTTATATTCTTGTATATAGGGGGAGTATTATAGTAGTTATATTCTTGTATATAGGGGCAGTATTATAGTTGTTATATTGTATATAGGAGCCGTATTATAGTAGTTATATTCTTGTATATAGGGGCAGTATTATAGTAGTTATATTCTT
Source organism: Rhinoderma darwinii (assembly GCF_050947455.1). Taxonomy (NCBI): domain Eukaryota; kingdom Metazoa; phylum Chordata; class Amphibia; order Anura; family Rhinodermatidae; genus Rhinoderma; species Rhinoderma darwinii. The sequence continues at coordinate 119,456,794 of NC_134694.1, forward strand.
GTATATAGGGGCAGTATTATAGTAGTTATATTCTTGTATATAGGGGCAGTATTATAGTAGTTATATTTTTGTATATAGGAGGCAGTATTGTAGTAGTTATATTCTTGTATATAGGAGCAGTATTATAGTAGTTATATTCTTGTATATAGGGGCAGTATTATAGTAGTTATATTCTTGTATATAGGGGCAGTATTATAGTAGCTTTATTCTTGTATATAGGGGGCAGTATTATAGTAGTTATATTCTTGTATATAGGGGCAGTATTATAGTAGTTATATTCTTGTATATAGGGGCAGTATTATAGTAGCTTTATTCTTGTATATAGGGGGCAGTATTATAGTAGTTATATTCTTGTATATAGGGGCAGTATTATAGTAGTTATTTTCTTGTATATAGGGGACAGTATTATAGTCGTTATATTCTTGTATATAGGAGACAGTATTATAGTAGTTATATTCTTGTATATAGGGGCAGTATTACAGTAGTTATATTCTTGTATATAGGGGCAGTATTACAGTAGTTATATTCTTGTATATAGGGGGCAGTATTATAGCGGTTATATTCTTGTATATAGGGGACAGTATTATAGTAGTTATATTCTTGTATATAGGAGACAGTATTATAGTAGTTATATTCTTGTATATAGGAGAAGTATTATAGTAGTTATATTCCTGTATTTAGGGAGCAGTATTAGGGCATGGCCACACGTGGCGGATTTCCTCCGCAACTGTCCGCATCAATGCCGCACCTAATCCGGGTTGCGGATTACGGCTGCGGATCTGCCCAAAATGTGCAGAAAATTGATGCGGACTAGCTGCTGCGGACTGCGGGAAAAGTGCTTCCCTTCTCCCTATCAGTGCAGGATAGAGAGAAGGGACAGCACTTTCCCTAGTGAAAGTAAACGAATTTCATACTTACCGGCCGTTGTCTTGGTGACGCGTCCCTCTTTCGGCATCCAGCCCGACCTCCCTGGATGACGCGCCAGTCCATGTGACCGCTGCAGCCTGTGCTTGGCCTGTGATTGGCTGCAGCCGTCACTTAGACTGAAACGTCATCCTGGGAGGCCGGACTGGAGACAGAAGCAGGGAGTTCTCGGTAAGTATGAACTTATATTTTTTTACAGGTTGCTGTATATTGGGATCGGTAGTCACTGTCCCGGGTGCAGAAACAGTTACTGCCGATCGCTTAACTCTTTCAGCACCCTGGACAGTGACTATTTACAGACGTCTCCTAGCAACGCTCCCGTCATTACGGGAGCCCCATTGACTTCCTCAGTCTGGCTGTAGACCTAGAAATACATATGTCCAGCCAGAATGAAGAAATATCAAGTTAAAAAAGCAAGACGCATCCGCAGCACACATAACATGTGCATGACAGCTGCGGACTTCATTGCGGAAATTAGAATCTCCATTGAAGTCAATGGAGAAATTCCGCCATGAGTCCGCCACTGCTCCGCAACAGACAGAGCATGCTGCGGACACCAAATTCCGCTCCGCAGCCTATGCTCCGCAGCGGAATTTTACGCATCGTCTAAACGAACACTGCTAAATTAAAGTGGAAGTCAATGGACAAACGGCTCCGCTGCGGATTAACGCTGCGGAGTGTCCGCAGCGGAATTTAAGTGAAATTCCGCCACGTGTGAACCCAGCCTTATAGTAGTTATATTCTTGTATATAGGAGGCAGTATTATAGTAGTTATATTCTTGTATATAGGAGGCAGTATTATAGTTGTTATATTCTTGTATATAGAGGCAGTATTATAGTAGTTATATTCTTGTATATAGGGGGCACTATTATAGTAGTTATATTCTTGTATATAGGGGGCACTATTATAGTAGTTATATTCTTGTATATAGGAGCAGTATTATAGTAGTTATATTCTTGTATATAGGGGGCACTATTATAGTAGTTATATTCTTGTATATAGGAGCAGTATTATAATAGTTATATTCTTGTATATGTGGACAGTATTATAGTGGTTATATTCTTGTATATAGGAGCCGTATTATAGTAGTTATATTCTTGTATATAGGAGCCGTATTATAGTAGTTATATTCTTGTATATAGAAGGCGGTATTATAGTAGTTATATTCTTGTATATAGGGGCAGTATTATAGTAGTTATATTCTTGTATATAGAAGGCGGTATTATAGTAGTTATACTCTTGTATGTAGAAGGCTGTCTTGTAGTAGATATATTCTTGTATATTTTGTAGGAGCAGTATCTATATTCTTTGTTGTAGTGAATAATATTGTAGTAGAAGAAAGGTACTTGCCTCCTATGTCCTTTTTTGAGACCTATACTGCGCAAAGACTGATAGGAGGTAGTATGGAATTATTGTTTATGTTGCAGGGACATTTAAAAAATAAAAAAGGGAAAAAAATGTAAATTCTACCGAATATATCAGGGGATTTTGAACGGTTATTGCTTGGAGATTTCCATTAAAGGAATACCTCAGTTTAAACTTGAAAAAAACACAACACTTTGATATGCTCAATAAGGCCAGAGGGGGTGGTGCATGACACTTGAATTCTTTCTGTTTTTCTTTGAATTCCTTTGCCATGCCCCAATTCCCCAGGCCCTACAGTCAGCTATACCCTGTGCATCAATTTTACCTAAATTGTTTATTTAAGCGTTAAAGCCTGTGAATAGCTTTTTGTTACTGGTATTGTCTCTATTACGAACAGCAGGTTTTTTTTACCTGCTCATTCATCTCCTAGTTTGAGCAGTAGCGGGCAGTTACTGAGGAAGATGACCACACTGGAATGAGCCTCTCATTTAGAGATAGGGACCTGATTGTTTGTTCTGCCTGACTCAAAGAATCTCTGGTCTCAGATTTAGGTTGACATTTATACTACATGCTATGTGTGTTGGCCATGTGCTAGTCTGATCGTGTGTAACAATCTAAAGTTGTGCTTTTCAGCTATGCCTAAGTATTCCCTCAATCCGCGTTTACTTCTGTGTTTAGTCCTGTTCGTTTTTTAGTTTTTATCCTGAGTTTTCGATTAGTTTCTTCTTTTTTTTTATATTCTTGCCTCTGGTTTCTAATGTGTTTGTGGGGCTGTGTAAGGGACAGTTTCTGCTGATTAGGGTCAGTGAGGGTTAGTGGTGTGGTGCTAGGGTCCATGTTTAGGGACAGATCCAGGGATAGATATATGGAAAGCTATTTAGAGTTAGTTTGTTATCATCTACCATCATCCGTTGGGTTTCCATCATCCAACTGTTATCATCTCCCATGATCTGTGAGTACCATCCCCCAACTGTTATCACCCATTATCTGTTTGTTCCCATCTGACAAAGCTACAGGTTTGGCGACACGTGCATTGAGCTGTTCTTGATTCCACCCACAGTAAATGATGTCGATGGGTGAGTTCCCTGATGTTCAGTGAATACTTTTGTTGCCTATTAAGCATAGTGTTTTAATGTGTGGATACTAATGGGTTTTTGACATTGTACTACTGCTTAAATTCACCCAAAAACTCTTTATTGCCATGTGTTGATTTATCCATCTATGGGGCCAGATGCCTTGGGCATTTTGAGTTTTGAATGCCACATACTATATGAGCACATTGATTCTATATGGTCTTGTGCCTGAGATGTTCTAATTTTAGGGTTATTACACTATATCTTAATTGATTTACCATATGTGGACAATGACTCTATGTGTATGTTTGCTTTTGTGACATTACACATGAATATTGACCTTTACTGTGGGTTTTTGGTCTCTTGGAGGTGTGTTCTGTGACTCAATGTAAGGTCTGTCACCTCATACCATTATTTTCTCATTTTAACTAATTGTGATGTTGTGTAGAATTTCTGGACATTTGATCTATTAATCAATTCAATCTATACTTTTATATACTTTTGAGCAATTGCATTCCTTGTGGTCTATCTTTTGGTTTGTTTGTAGATATAGGAGCCCATTTTTTGGAGAGGTTCATTGTGTAGGTTATATATTGTTCCCATCATCCATCTGACATCATCATCTTTTTCCATCCCTGTTTTCAATCAGTGAGTCCCTGTTTTTTTGTATTCCTGTTGCATTTGAGTATGGTTGAACGTGCTCCATAACTCCCTTTGACTGTCCGGTTGGTTTACAATTCGACACTACTTTAGTCCTGCTGTCTTGTAGATAGACGGCGTTGTTACAGTCCCATACATAACATTTTAGCAATTCCTCTTAACACTAATTGCCTACAGTTCACTCTAACACCAGAATTTGGAAATTTCTCTTAAAAGTTTGCAATTTGAACTGATAAATGTATTCTCATATTGGTTTGAAGGTCAAAACATGATTTAATTTATATAAGAGCAATTACCACCACTTAACCTGCCGTGTAATATAAGGTAAAACAGTTTAACATTGCATCAAGGGAATGAGACATGTGATTTATGCAGTTTATCATTCTGGATATTAGAAAAATTACCTCTTTCATTTTTGTGCTCTTTCCTCATAGATCTGATAGAGCGTGGAGATAATGGAGGCGGATAAATATGAATAGTGTCTAAACAAAGAGCAGTTAGAAGATGAAATTTAATGCAATCATGTACAAAAGTGTCATCTGGATGTTGAAAAGATAGACAGGCCGGGCAAACTAATGTAACATAAAATAGAAAAGTTCCGTAATCAAATATTGATGTCTCTCTCGGCCACGTTTGAAAAATTAAATTATTAAAAGCAAATATTGTAGCAAATAGGTTTCAATCCGTCTCAATAAATGTTACGTTCTGCCACGGCTGACATATTATTACACTTTTGTTTTCTTAAGAACAGATATAGCAAGTTTGAGTAAAAAAACCAGCATCTAAATAGACTCAATGAGGAGGCCAATATTAATTGATCATGATGGATGGTTCCTGCGGTTACTTGGTTACTATAGAGAAGGGCCATGGAAAAGTTAAATAGATACAAATATTCTTGAACTCCTATCACCCTTGTGAGTATATAGTATTAGATTTGCCTTTCGAAAGTAATATTCCCGATTGTGTGGCTACAGCAATTTAAAAAAACAAACACATGAATATATATGAATGTCTGACTTCAGTAATTATATGAAAAATAACATTTGAAGCAGGGTAGTGAAAGTAAGCTGAAGCCATGTGGTACAGAGGGATTGCATTGCTCCTTACATCTCTATTGGAGTAACGGAAACAGCTGAGCCAATTTGCTCAGCTGTTTCTGCAACCCCCATAGAAGTCAATAGAGAGAGCCACAGTGAATGGAAGTCTCACATAGTTGGGAGTTGTGCCTAACTTTTTTGTGCAAATTTTTCCTCATAAAAGCCCATGGTAGCCCACGATTTATGGATAACACCCCAAGAAAAGTAGTTATATGTCATCCAGGGGAGTACGACATGACTTTTTGATATGTCAACACAAGTCGTGCAAACAAAAAGAACGCTGTACAAACATGTAGTGGCACATAGAGGTATGAAAACCTACATAGACTAACATAATTCTACATTTAACTTGTGCATGTGCCTAAGGCCAGAAAAAATGAGAACCCACTGTGAAAATATACTGTTAGGCCTTTCCCTATAACTCCCATAGGGCTTGCCCCACAGCTTCATCAGATATGACTTGGTGGAATTTTTTGCAAAATGTGAGAACTTAAATATGTTTAGTTTCAAGTGATTTTTTTATTCTTTTTTGGGTCAATGCTCTATGGTTATATTTCTACTGCGTGACCTGGTTTATCATCTACAAGTACTGCAGGTCAGACTCTTCCTCTATGTGATGTCATGGTACATGGCCGCACCCTCCAATAGCAGCCACAGACATCCCGACCCTATAGACATCGGCCTTTTGCTATTGGACATTTTTTAGACCAGATAATTCCTGTAATTCACAATTTCTATAAAAAGAAAATATTTTCCCATCATTAAACCCCCCTATTCTCCAGGATAAAGCCTTCACTCAGATTACATATATTTGCACCCACTATTACTGATGTCATTGTATAATATGATATATTTATTGCCTAGGATATGTCATCGCTGTCTGATATGTGACGGTCCTACCTTTGGGACACTCACCTTTACTAAGACTAAGTGGAACCAGCACTGCTTAAAAATTTATTTAGCGTTGCGTTGCCTTTAAAATTTTTCTTTGCACAATGGCGCTCCCAACCACCCGCTATAAAGGAAAATACAGACAAGGGGCCACAGTGCTGCTTCTGCCTTCAAACTCAGGAACGGTTGGGGTCCCAGAGATCGACTCCCTTTTTGGTGGAATAAATTTTTACAATTGCTGACAAATCATCTTAACAACTTCTCCCTCGGAAGAAGTGGCGCCATTGCCATGCATCAATATATCACCAGCTTCTTAAGAGACGACACTCTTCACTTTAGGCTACAGTCACACGAGCGTGTCCGATTTGAGCGTGTAAAAAATGCAGCGTATTTCCAGCAGTTCATGTCCGTGTGCCATCAGTGTGCGTCATGTATGGCAGTAGTGTGCTTTGCGTGTGGCATGCGTTTTTCACGTCCGTGCAAGCACTTTTTTTTTTTGTTTCTTAATTTCTCTGCATCTAGATGTCGTCCGTGTGCTGTCCGTGGTTTTCACACACGCATAGACTTCAATGGGCGACAAGGTGCGCAAAACGCACCAATATAGGACATATAGTGATCTTCACACAACGGACACTCGCTGCGTGAAAACTCACGCATTTCTGAATAGCCCCACTGAAATTAAAGGGTCCGTGTGCTGTCAGTTATTTCAACGGACAGCACACGGACGAGTATTTCGCTTGTCTGAATGAACCCTTACCCTATTATTTTTGACCAATATCTCTCGATTTAAAATATCTTCAATGTCGACACCGGAGAGTTTCTATATTTTATTAATAAGACAAGTCTACAATACGATGCACAGCCAAGCAAAAACAAATTGACTTTTCGCTGCAGCATAAACAACATTCCTTCTCTGTATTTCTATGGTTGCTTGAAAACACAGTTTAAATAAGATGTTCCTCATGTCCAGCTGAACTTTGCTTTCGATAATAATATTTTGCTTTCCTTTAAGTGCGTCTCCAGTTATTTTTCCTACATGTCTTGTAGAGTTGTAGCCAAGGAAACACTTTAAAAAAATTGCATGTCTTATTATACTGCCAAGCCTGTGCCCTCCGCGGAAATACATAGACAGATTGACAGAGGTGTAGAGAAAACTAGTTGTCTAAAACTGTGGCAAACAAACAGAGATTGTGTGTATTATTTTTTTTTAGAGTTCAAGAAAAAAGGAAATCCCACTTATTAGCGCTGTTCCTCCCTAGTGATGAATACTTGGCAACAATCACTGGCGGTGATTCATATAAACTCAGGTATGACCCAGAATGGATATATGGTCTGTTTATTGTTGTGTTTTTTTTTTATTTTTTAAAAGTTAAAATATAGAAGGCTACGCGTTTTGAGACCAGAACGGACTCTTCATGAGGCTGAAAAAAACACATACCTGAGTTTATATGGATCACCGCCAGTGATTATTCACCGGCGGAACTTGCCAAGTATTTATCACAAGGGAGGAACAGCGCCAATTAGTGGGATTGCCCTTTTTTCTTGAACTCTACACATCCTGCCAAACGGAACCCTATGGGTCACCGGTTGAATCCCGGGCTGCGGGCCTCCAGATTATAAATCACATTCAACGCTATCAGGTGAGCACCATTCATCTTCCCTGAACTCACACGTACAAAACCTTGGGATGATGCGCCATGCGTGCTGTGGATTTTTTATATATTTTTTCATATTATTTTTTTTTTTTAAGCTGATATAATGATGTGCATCACGTCGGGCATTCTAGTGAATTGACGCCTGTAGTCTACTGAACACATTGGGGAGAGAAGCTTTGGGGAATTTGGTTTCCTCGCAGCTGCGCTTCTTTGTTATTCAGTTTTCTGAATAGTAATAAGTAATACAATTAAATCATAGAATTACTAGTAATCCATATGCTATAAAATAGATTTTAATAGAAGGTAAATCCTCACACGTAGCGTAAATACTGCGGATTTTCCGCAACGTATTCCATTGTGGGGAATCAGTAGCACAATACAGTAGCAGCAGAGTGGATGACATAGAACAAATCTCCACAAAAACTGCTCAGAAATTGACCTACGGTGCAGTTTTCTTAATCGTCAGCATGTCAATTGTATTTGCGTAATTGCTGCTTTTGCGTTGTAGATTTTCCACATTAAATTCAATTGCAAAACATAGCAGATGTTGCGATTTGTGCAGCAGAAAAGCTGCAACTCCACCGCAAAAAGCACAACTCAGAAAAAAAATAATCTTATACTTACCCAGAATGATGTGCTTCTTCATCCAGGCCGGCCTCCTGGGATGACGTTTCATTCCATGTGACTGCTGCAGCCAATCATAGGCTGCAGCGGTCACATGGGATGAGACGTCATCCCATGAGGCCGGGCTGTAGGACGGCGGAGGGACACGTTGCCATGTCTACTTAAATAGGAAACTTTTTTTTTTTATGTGCAGTTTACCGCATCAGACATTCCAGCCGAAAAACTGCAGCACAATTTGGTGCTACTTTTCAGACAGAATTCCCTGTAGCGTCCGGGGCGGATACACTGTGTGCTTTTATGCAGCGTATCCGCCCTGTGTGAACATACCCTAAAGGATAGGCGAAAATTGAACAAATTGAGGTGCAAATCTATGCCTGGTCATTGCCGACGTAGATTTTATGTTATCGGACAGTGCAAAATGTGGGCCATTTTTTTCTGGCAATTAAATGGAAACAGCCTGTCCAACATATTGCTATTTAGGAACACCATTCTTCTGTTACTAGAAAATATCTGACTTTAATGCACCCACCTGACTCCAGCTCTCCGCTTTCCACCGCCATCAATACATGTTGGAGCCGTCCTACCTTGATACAAGTATGCGTATTTCCAGTAAATATTGAATGTCATCGTCTGCCAGGATTGTTGAACTCCTCAGACTTTATGAGGGCAATATGATATGAAAACAACATTTTGTCAATCATGAAATATGCCACGGTCTTCTATCATTGTTGGTCAGGCAATAATTAAAATATGCAAAAATTAATGCCATGACTGCACAGTCTATTCATTTGCAAAATGTTAAGCTTGATTATCTCAACCAAAATGTCACTTATGTTCGATGAAATAGTAGTTGGGTGATAGTCAAAATCTGTGCATTTCAATTAAGTATTATTTATTAGCTTAATGACTTCTAGTTCTAGTTTCGGATAAGTGATGGGGTGACAGCTGCCTTGGCTATTGATAGGAATACATCATCCGACATTGTAGACTTGCATGACTGAAAATTGTAACAATTTAGAAAAATATACAAACACAACATAGACCAAAATGATAAAACGATGACCACCATTGTCCGTAGTGGAATAAGAAGAGAAATCTACACTGGATCTTTTCTTGGAAAGACAGATTTAGGAGAAAAATGTGTTCATTTTCAAAATTGTTTTTAATAATACTGATACATTTATTATCAAAGGAGTTGTCCACTACCAGACAACTGACCACCTATCCACAGGATAGGTCATTAGTATATGATCTGTGGGGGTCTGACACCCGGACCCCGCACCAATCAACTACTCTGGTGCCTCCAAGCACCGGACGTCCATGCCAGAAGCAGTTGGCTCCGGTCACGGAATAGCGGCCGAGCTGCAGTATTCAAGTGAATAGGAGCAGAGCTGCAGTTCTGCAGCACGGCCACTATGCTATGTATGGAGCCAACTGCTTCCGACTCTGTACACTGCATAGTGTACAATGAGATACGGTGCCCGCAGGCAGCCGGAGCAGCTGATTAATGCGGGGTCCGGGTGTTGGACCCGCGCCGATCATATACTGATATACTGATGACCTATCCGGTGGATAGTTGATCAGTTAATGATAATACTAATTTTAAATAAAAATAAAAAATAATTCTATCAATTAATTATTATTATTATTGCAGTTAATATTTTTAGCAGTATTAATAAAAAAACGAACGCTAATAATAATTAATAATTAATGATATAATTATTTATCAAGATTTTTAATTATTATTATTATCAGTCACCATCAGCTGCATTCATATTTTTAACAGAATTAATAATTAAAAAACAGACGCTAATGATAATGATAATAATAATAATTAAACATGTTATTAAATCATATTCATTATTATTCATTATTATCATCTCTTTTAATTATTAATACTGATAAAAAAATATTAACTGTAATAATACTAAATAAAAAATGTATATTAGAATTTAACAGAATATCTTGAATTACTATTATTTTTATTAATAATAACTTTATCAATATTATTAAAAACAGACTATAAAGAAAAAAAAAATTAAAGACAAGTGATCTCTGTATGGTCAAGCAGTTCAGTGAAATGTGCAACTTTTGCCGGTGAATAAAATCAGCCAATCAAAAATCCCCTTTTAGGGCATGACCACACCTGGCGGATTTCCTCCGCAACTGTCCGCATCAATGCCGCACAGAATCTGCGTTGCAGATTCTGCTGCGGATCTGCACAAAATGTGCAGTAAATTGATGCGGACTAGCTGCTGCGGACTGCGGTAAAAGTGCTTCCCTTCTCCCTATCAGTGCTGGATAGAGAGAAGGGACAGCACTTTCCCTTGTGAAAGTCAAAGAAATTCATACTTACCGCCCGTTGTCTTGGTGACGCGTCCCTCCTTCGGCATCCAGCCCGATCTCCCTGGATGACGCGGCAGTCCATGTGACCGCTGCAGCCTGTTATTAGCCTGTGATTGGCTGCAGCCGTCACTTAGACTGAAACGTCATCCTGGGAGGCCGGACTGGAGACAGAAGCAGGGAGTTCTCGGTAAGTATGAACTTCATTTTTTTTTACAGATACATGTAGATTGGGATCGGTAGTCACTGTCCCGGGTGCAGAAACAGTTACTGCCGATCGCTTAACTCTTTCAGCACCCTGGACAGTGACTATTTACTGACGTCTCCTAGCAACGCTCCCGTCATTACGGGAGCCCCATTGACTTCCTCAGTCTGGCTGTAGACCTAGAAATACATAGGTCCAGCCAGAATGAAGAAATGTCAAGTTAAAAAAGCAAGACGCATCCGCAGCACACATAACATGTGCATGACAGCTGCGGACTTCATTGCGGAAATTAGAATCTCCATTGAAGTCAATGGAGAAATTCCGCCATGAGTCCGCCACTGCTCCGCAACAGACAGAGCATGCTGCGGACACCAAATTCCGCTCCGCAGCCTATGCTCCGCAGCGGAATTTTACGCCTCGTCTAAACGAACACTGCTAAATTAAAGTGTAAGTCAATGGACAAACGGCTCCGCTGCGGATTAATGCTGCGGAGTGTCCGCAGCGGAATTTAAGTGAAATTCCGCCACGTGTGAACCCAGCCTTAGACATGTAAATCAGGAGCACTATTTAAGTCACTGCAGCGAAGTTCTAGCGCCATTTTTACCATGTAGATTGTGCTTATAGAGACTGGACAGATAGATGCTGGATAGATGTGTTACTAGTGCTGGGCCCAGAAATCGATCACTCACAATTAGTGAAAAATTACCGCAGCTTTAAGAGTAAGTTCACACGAGGTGGATACGCTGCGTAAAGGTACACAGCATATCTGCCATGGTGGCCACAAGGAATTCAGGGAGAAAATCCACACCAAATTGTGGTGCAGTTTTTCAGCCAGAACGTCCGCTGCGGAAAGCGGCAGCATCAGCCAGCCTGTGATTGGCTGCAGCGGTCACATGGGATCATGGCCGGCCTTAGCTACTTGCGACACGTGTGGTCACACAGGGCGCCGGCTGCCATGCTGTAAGGGAGGCGCTAGCGGGTGAATTTCTCCTGCTCTGCGGCTACTGCTCGGGGCGCTAGCGGGTCAGGTGTCACTCACTGACCTCACTACTGGCTTCCCCGCGCCGCGACTACAGCTCCCCCGCTCCCCCTCCTCGTCTTACATCCTAAATGATCATCAGGCATGATGACATCACTCAGGACGCAAGACAGGGAGGAGACTATCTTACCATGCGGTCCTGCTCTGCTATATTTCCCCAGGTCTCGGCTCCAGCAGTATCAGCGGGCACAGTGCACTGTAAGAAGCCCAACAGGTCTGTCAGACTGTGGCCTTTGGTTGTATGGGGGCACTGATGGGGGTCTAAAAATGGCAAATGGGCAGAGGATTCAGTGCTACCTTGGTACCTTTAGTGCCCTGTTCAGTGCCTCTTTGATGCCCATTTGCCATTTATTGCCCATTTAGTGTTTTTGGGTTTCGATTTTACTGCTTTCATCGTGTGGTAAAAAGGACAACTTAGATTTATTCTGCGGCTCAATACGATTACGGTGATACCAAATTTCTATAGGTTTTTTATATATTTTACTACTTTTACAAAGAAAACTATTTGTTAAAAAAAAACAAAAATAAAATGTTGTTTCACCGCATTCTGAAAGACAGAACTTTTTTATATTTTCGTCTAAGCGGTGTGAGGCCTTATTTTTTTGCGGGACGCGCTGTAGTAGCTTTTACTGGTTCAATATTTTGGTACATGCAACTTTTTGAGAATTTTTTATTACATTATTTTTAGAGCTAATGTGAACAAAAAACAGCGATTTTGGCACAGTGTGAGTTAAATAAGAAGTAATAAAAAGCACCAACATTGCCCACGTGGACAGCAGCTTTAATATTTTTTGAGTAAACGGAGTAAGGTTCAGTTCACACGTTGCGTAAATACAACTGAATTTGTTGCAGAAAATCCGCAGCAAATAGAGTAGCAGCAAAATGGATGAGATAAAACAAATCTCCCCCACACGCTGCGTAAATACTGAGCGGAAAAAACTGACCTGCGGTGCAGAGTTTTATTCATGTCAATTGTATTTGCGTAAACGCGCCTTATTTGTTGCGGGTTTTCCCCGTTGTATTCAATGGGAGGTAAATTCCACAACAAATGGTAGTTGTTGCGTTTTTTGCGGCGGGTTCGCAGCGATCCCACCGCAAAAACGCCACTCAGAAAACACACAATATATTATACTTACCTAGGAATCTGTCTTTTATCCTCCTGGGATAACGCTTCATCTCATGTGACCTCCGCTGCAGCCAATCACAGGCCAATCACAGGCTGTAGCGGGGGTCAAATGGATGAAACGTCTTCCCAAGAGGCCGGCGTGCAAGCAGGCCGGCTAAGTACTGCAGTTTTTCGCAGCAGACATTCCAGGCCATAAACTGCCCCACAGTTTGGTGCGGTTTTTTTCGCGCCAAATTCCCTGCGGCGCACAGGGCGGATACGCTGCGTTCTTTTACTCAGCGTATCTGCCCCGTGTGAACTCAGCCTAAGGCCTCATTTACACGAGCGTGTGCGTTTTGCGCGCGCAAAAAAACGCTGCGTTTTGCGTGCGCAAAACGCAATTGACAGCTCCGTGTGTCATCCGTGTATGATGCGCGGCTGCGTGATTTTCGCGCAGCCGCCATCATAGAGATGAGGTAGTCGACGCCCGTCACTGTCCAAGGTGCTGAAAGAGCTAACTGATCGGCAGTAACTCTTTCAGCACCCTCGACAGTGAATGCCGATCACAATATACACCAACCTGTGAATAAAAAAAGACGTTCACACTTACCATGAACTGCCTGCTTCCTCCAGTCCGGTCTCCCGGCCGTTGCCTTGGTGACGCGTCCCTCTCTTGTCATCCGGCCCCACCTCCCAGGATGACGCGGCAGGCCATGAGACCGCTGCAGCCTGTGATTGGCTGCAGCCTGTGCTTGGCCTGTGATTGGCTGCAGCTGTCACTTGGCCTGAATTGTCATCCCGGGAGGTCGGACTGGAGGAAGGAGCCGGGACTTATCGGTAAGTCAGAACTTCTGTTTTTTTTTACACGTATATGTATATTGTGATCGAAAGTCACTGTCCATGGTGCTGAAACAGTTTAAGTCTTTGAGCACCGTGGGCAGTGACTGTCTCCTGACATCGCGTACCCGAACATTTTTTGCCGGGTTCGGTTAAAACGAGTTCGGCCGAACCCGGTGAAGTTCGGTGCGCTCATCTCTAATTTGACACTCCGTTTGGATGTTTGTAACCAGAAAAGCACGTGGTGCTTTTCTGTTTACATTCATCCTTTTGACAGCTCTTGCGTGATTTTCGCGCATGCAACGCAGGACCGTCAGTGTGGCATGCGTTGTTTTCACGCACCCATTGAAGTCAATGGGTGCGTGTTGCGTGAAAAACGCAAGAATATAGAACATGTCGTGAGTTTTACGCAACGCACTCACGCAGCGCAAAATTCACGCATCGTCTAAACAGCCCCATAGACTATTATAGGTGCGTACGACACGCGTGAAAAGCACGCGCGTCGCACGCGCGTATAATACGCTCGTGTAAATGAGGCCTAAAGGTAATTTCACATTGCATCCCGCCCATCCGTGTAATGTATGCACCGGGAAAGCTCCCAGAACGTATGGTAAACAGTCCCATACACCTGATGGAGGTTAAAAAAGCCTCAGTTCAGAGGGGGGGGGACGGGGACTGCGCTATTTTATGCAGTGGCGTCCAGTAAAATAAAATGATACTGCATGTTTTTTCTGTCCATTTAATGTATGTGCCAAGAGCTTTTTCTCCGCATATGATAAATGGAGAGGCAGGACGTAATGTGAAAACAGCCTTACCAAAACATAGGCCTTGTTCACACTGTGCTAAAAACAGCAGAAAAATTGGAAGCAGACGAGGCGTCTTTTACGCGGCCGTTTTGAAAAGCGGCCGCGGAAAAATACAGGCCTTGAAAAAGAAGTGCATGTCACTTCTTCAGCCGTTTTTGGGGCCGTTTTTCATAGACTCTATAGAAAAACAGCTGTTTTCCCTTGAAAACAGCTCCGTATTTTGAGATTCAGACAGGCTGAGCTGAATATTCAATGTCTCTTAAATATAGCGAATGTGGGTGAATGAAGATTATCTTTACCTACCACTGTTGGTATTCTCCACTATTTGCTATAAGACTCACCTTTTTGGTGACACGACAGAGTACCGGACATGAATATATATATATTCTGGTTCTTGCCGTATATTTATATTTAAACTGTCTTAGAGTGACTGACATATTTCCCTTTAGAGAAACCTTCTCTTCTGTGCATTTACTCATAATTATTGTGATCCTACTTCTCCTCCTATATATTTGGAGATATACAGTTTTTTCGATTTGTAGTCCGTTTTAACCATGTATTTTGTATTGTCCAAATAAAATTTGTATTTTTCTATGCCTTTGGCAATTTATATTTCAATAGTTATCGACTCCTCAATCAGAATTCTTGTTGACTGTAGAAATTAGGTGCTATTTTGGCACATTTTCGGCCCGTTTTACGTGCCAAGGAATTGACCTGACACTACTTTTTTCACGCGACACAATTAGAAGTCAGATTATTCTCAGAATGATACAGGTCTTGCATTTTTTTATATCAGTGTTTTGGGCAGGTGACGTCCCTCTCTGTGGATATTTTATTAGTGTGAATATTCTGCTAAATGTTATTCGGTGGCAGAAGTCAGCAACCTTCGGCACTCCAGTTGCAATTTCTAGCATGCCCTGCCAGCCTTTGGATGTAATATTAAAGTCTTTGGCTGTCAAGGCATGCTGGGGTTTGTAGTTTCACAACAGCTGGCATTCCGAAGGTTGCTGAACCCTGGCCTGGGGTGATATACTATAAAGACATAATAAATGAATCCTTTTGATTGCTATCAATTAGACTTTAATCAAATAACAATTGTAAGAACTCCACACACCCACTAAGTGGCTCCCAAGCTGGATATTGGTAGCTCCCAACAATTTTTTTTTTTTTTATTAGATTTCAGATGAAGAACTCTCATAAACATGCTTTATCCTTCCTACTTAGTCCTATTACCCAAAAGTGAATATTACTTTAGTACTTTGCTTATTTACACTGACATTTTTTTTCAAGACTAAACATTTCTACACCTTCTACTCAGAAAATGTTATATTTCATTACCTCAGAATCTCTTTCTTATATGTTAGCAAGGTCCCAGAATGCCGCAGAGTGGTTGTATTGTATTTGTGAAGGTTTTAGTTTTCCTTAGTCTTTGTTAGATATTATATGCTACACATTTCGTTTCTTTGTAATACAAACTTGTTTTAGTCGTACAATGAAACAAAGAATCAGCTCCAAGGACGATCAATTGTAAGTTCTACTTCAGCTGATCAAGCTTTTCGCTATTGTTTAGTATTGGTTTAAAACTATCAACAGAGTTTGACAAATACGTGGAAACGGGTAGATAATATTTTCTGTGGACCAGGAAAAAGAAAAGCTAAGTAATGTACAATATATATTTTTTATTTCCTCTTTATTTTCATGATCAATGAGATTAAAAAAAATAAATAAAAATATTATAATTAATAATTGTCACGCTGCGGGGTGTGGATGTCACGATGCGGGGTGTGGACCCACTGGGCCGTACCGCGTAGCGGGGATGGCAGCTGGCCAAACCGGAAGGTACACAGTTCAATGGTTCAGCGAGAGTACCTGAGGCAATCGTAGGCAGTGGCGAGGCGGACACGTCCAGAACCAGGCGGTGGGAAGTCGTTCAGTGAGGCGTAGCAGGGTAGCGTAGACTGTAGCACAGCACGGCAGGTAGCACAGCACGGCAATAGCACTAGGTAGCACGGAAACAGGATACGGGATACGGAATACAGGAGCAAGGTACACTTGGAGGCTGGAAGACACTGGGAGACCATAAGCAAGACGAACAACGGGAAAACTAACAACGCTCTGGCAAAGGGCAAGAGGGCAGAGCCCTTTTTATAGCCCAGGACATCCTGGGCCAGATTACAGTTTTTACAAAAACGCGCGCACTGGCCCTTTAAGGCCGTGCACGCGCGGGCGCGCGCACCCGCCGGAGACACTCGGAATCCGGAAGAGAGTGCCGGCGCCTGACTGGGGGACGACGCTGCAGGCAGGTAAGCTGTCCATGGCCACGGCCGTCGGGGTTAACGTCCGATCGACGGGCCGTGGCCATAGACGTTACAGTATCCCCCCTCTTACGCCCCCTCTTCTTGGGACCAGAGCGAGAGAGAAACTTCCTCACAAGAACAGGGGCATCGATGTTCTCCTCTGGCTCCCAAGACCTCTCTTCTGGGCCGAACACCCTCCAGTCCACCAAATAAAATGTCCTTCCTCCCACCTTCTTGGTAGCCAGAATCTCCTTTACCTCGAAAGTCCCAGATGGGCCGGCAGGAACCACTGTGGAACTAGGAGTCCTGGAGTAGCGGTTCAGGACCACCGGTTTTAGCAGGGAGACGTGAAAGGAGTTAGGAATCCTGAGAGTGGGGGGGAGCCGCAGCTTGTAGGATACCGGGTTAATTTGTAGCAGGACTTCAAAGGGACCAAGGAACCTCGGGGCAAATTTGCATGATGGCACCTTCAGCCGGATATTCCTAGAGGACAGCCAGACTTTAGTCCCTGGAAGGAACTGCGGAGGCGCCCGTCTTCTTGTGTCTGCCTTTCTCTTCATGCGGTCCACCGCCAAGAGGATAGAAGATCGGGTCTGTTGCCATATCTGTAGAAAGTCCCTGAAGGTTGAGTCGGCTGCAGGCACCTGGGACATTGTAGAAACAGGAAGAGGTATACGAGGATGTTGGCCGTAGACGATGAAAAATGGACTGGATGTGGTCGACTCACTGGTGTAGTTGTTATAGGAGAACTCTGCCCACGGGAGCAACTGCACCCAATCATCATGGCGCCTGGACACAAAGTGACGTAGGTAGTACTCCATAATCTGGTTAACTCTCTCGACTTGCCCGTTGGACTGGGGATGATAGGCCGAAGAGAAGTCCAATTTCACACCAAGGAGCCCGCAGAGTGCTCTCCAAAACTTCGAGGTAAACTGGACACCTCTGTCCGAGACAATATGCAGGGGCAATCCGTGCAGACGGAAGATGTGCTGTATGAAGAGGTCAGCCAACCGCGTAGCAGACGGCAGAGCGGTCAACGGGATGAAGTGAGCCATCTTGGAAAATCGATCCACCACCACCCAGATCACACTGCAACTCACAGAAGGAGGAAGATCCGTGACGAAGTCCATAGCGACATGTTGCCACAGGGCAACGGGCACAGGCAGTTGTTGGAGCAAGCCCGCAGGTCGGGAGTGAGCAACTTTATTTGCTGCACAGACTGTGCACGAGGAGACAAAGTCCATGACATCTTTGGGCAGCGTGGGCCACCAGAACTGACGGGTGATTAAATCTTGGGTCTTACGAGCACCCGCGTGACCTGCCAGCTTAGAGTTGTGACTCCAGCGAAGAATTCTTCCTCGGTCAGCCAGACGCACAAAAGTCCTACCCGGAGGAATGTCTCTGACTTGCAGGGGATTCACAGAGAAGATACAGGATGGGTCAATGATATTCTGTGGAGATTCCATGGCGTCCTTGGTTTCGAAAGATCTAGACAAGGCATCGACCCTCACATTCTTGTCGGTGGGACGGTAGTGGAGTTCGAACCGGAACCGAGCAAAGAACAACGACCACCTGGCTTGACGAGGATTCAACCGCTGGGCCGTCTGTATGTAGGTCAAATTCTTGTGATCCGTGAAGATCAGGATAGGGTGAACCGCGCCTTCCAGTAGGTGTCTCCACTCCTGCAGAGCCAGTTTGATGGCCAGTAACTCCCACTCCCCAATCGAGTAGTTACGCTCTGCGGGAGAAAACAGCTTGGAATAGTAACCACATACCACGGCCTTGCCTTTCGGTCTTTTCTGGAACAACAGTGCACCAGCACCCACCGAGGAGGCGTCCACCTCTAACAAAAACTGTAAGGACACGTCCGGATGGTGCAGAATGGAGGCAGATGTGAAGGCTTTCTTTAAGGATTCAAATACGGCTTCAGCCTCCGGGGTCCACAACTTGGCATTCATACCTTTCTTAGTGAGGGTGGAGATAGGTGCTGTCAAAGATGAGAAGTTGGGGATGAAGAGTCGGTAGAAGTTGGCGAATCCTAGAAAGCGTTGGATGGCCCTTAAGCCTTGGGGGCGTGGCCACTCCAGGACGGCCTTTACCTTCTGGGGATCCATCTTGAGACCCTGATCTGAGATAATATAGCCCAGGAAGGATAGAGACTTCTTCTCGAACACACACTTCTCCAATTTGGCGTAAAGTCGATTCTCTCTTAGACGGAGCAACAACTGGCGGACATGACTTCGATGAGTTACTGGGTCTGGGGAAAAAATCAGAATGTCATCGAGATACACCACAACACAAACATACAGGAGATCACGAAAAATGTCATTGCAAATTTTTGGAATACTGCGGGAGCGTTACACAGGCCGAAGGGCATGACTAAGTATTTGTAATGCCCATCACGAGTATTAAAGGCAGTCTTCCACTCGTCACCTCGACGAATCCGGATCAGATTGTAGGCCCCCCGCAGGTCCAGTTTAGAAAAAAAAAATTCCCCCCGTATGCAATCAAACAGTTCCGAAATTAAAGGCAGAGGGTACCTGTTCTTCACCGTGATCTGGTTTAGGCCTCGGTAGTCGATACAAGGTCGTAATGATCCATCTTTCTTTTTAACAAAGAAGAACCCTGCTCCGGCCGGGGATGAAGATTTACGAATGAAACCCCTCTCCAGGTTCACCTTGATGTAAGCCGACATGGACTGGGTCTCTGGCAAGGAGAGAGGATACACTCTACCACGAGGAGGAGACGATTCCGGAACCAGGTCGATTGGGCAGTCATATGCCCGGTGTGGCGGCAAGGTCTCGGCCTCCTTTTTATTGAAGACATCGCCGAACATAGAGAAACAGAGGGGGAAACCTGCCAACGACTGAAGAGGAGCGGGCTGTGGTGACTGGATGTGACTCAGACAGCGGTCAAGACACTTCGGGCCCCACTGGAGAACCTCTCCAGAGTTCCAATCCAGGACGGGGGCGTGCAGACGAAGCCAAGGCAACCCCAACAGCACGGGGTTGACGGCCTTGGATAGGACGAACAGAGAGATGATCTAAGCATGAAGGGCTCCCACTTGGAGTTTCAACGGCTTGGTTATGGACACAACTGGGTCTGGTAATGGCAGTCCATCCACCGAGGCAATGATCAACGGCCTTT
This sequence comes from Rhinoderma darwinii, assembly GCF_050947455.1. NCBI lineage: Eukaryota > Metazoa > Chordata > Amphibia > Anura > Rhinodermatidae > Rhinoderma > Rhinoderma darwinii. Next base: position 119,476,863 of record NC_134694.1, read on the forward strand.
CAAGCGGGATAGTGGGCAACTGTAGGAATCCACAATATCCTGGCAGATGAAGTTGGCTGCAGAGCCGGAGTCCAGATATGCGGAGACCTGATGAGACCTCTCGCCAGCAATAATGGTTAAAGGAATAAATAGTTTGGAGGAGAGTTCTTGCTTTAATGTGTTGACGCCCAGGGTTGTCTCTCCAACCAAGCCTAGGCGCTGGGGTTTTTTGGCTTGTGAGGACACAGACGCACGACGTGGCCAGCGAGGCCGCAATATAAGCACAGTCCAGAGGTGCGCCTGCGCTGTTTCTCCTGGACCGATAATTTTAGTCGGTCAACATGCATCGGAACCTCAGGCAAAGCGATAGGCAAGAGGGGTTGCTGAAAGTTTGGCGCCAGTCTAGGACGCCGGCGCTCCTGACGAACTTCATGGGATCTCTCCCTCAGCCTTATGTCAACCCGAGTGGCAAGCAGAATCAAGTCGTCCAACGCGGGAGCCAGGTCTCGAGCAGCCAGTTCGTCCTTGATCTCGGGCGACAGACCATGCCAATAGGATGCCACAAATGCCTCATTGTTCCAGGATAGCTCTCCTGCCAGAGTCCGGAACTGAATAGTATACTCGCCCACGGAGTTGTCCTCTTGGCGAAGGTTGAAGATGGCGGTGGCGGCTGATGAGACTCGTCCTGGTTCCTCAAAAACGGTTCGGAAAATTCGTGCGAATTCCTGGAAGTCTCGGGTCCCTGACGTTCCCAGATAGGGTTAGTCCATGCCAGGGCCTTGCCGGTCAGGAGGGAGATGATAAATGCGATCTTGGCTCCATCTGACGGAAATGCCTGAGAGTGCAAGGTAAAATGAATGTGGCATTGGTTCAGGAACCCCCGACAAGCACTGGCGTCTCCATCGAACCGAGAGGGCAATGGCAGCGAGAACCGAGGGTCCGTACAGGAACTGCCAGGAGGAGCAACAGGAGGGTCGGCTTGAGGAACTTGCACAGAAGCAGGAATGGAGGCAACTAGCATCCCTAGCTGCTGCGCCATAGAGTCCACGGCCACGAGGAGCTGGTCCTGCCTAGCTCGGAGATCCAGCAGATCCGCCTGCATGGCTTGGGAGGGTGACAAGCCCTTAAATTGGCCAGCGGGGTCCATGGCCAGAGCGTACAGTCACGCTGCGGGGTGTGGACCTACTGGGCCGTACCGCGTAGCGGGGATGGCAGCTGGCCAAACCGGAAGGTACACAGTTCAATGGTTCAGCGAGACTACCTGAGGCAATCGTAGGCAGTGGCGAGGCGGACACGTCCAGAACCAGGCGGTGGGAAGTCATTCGGTGAGGCGTAGCAGGGTAGCGTAGACTGTAGCACAGCACGGCAGGTATCACAGCATGGCAGGTAGCACAGCACGGCAATAGCACTAGGTAGCACGGAAACAGGATACGGGATACGGAATACAGGAGCAAGGTACACTGGGAGGCTGGAAGACACTGGGAGACCATAAGCAAGACGAACAACGGGAAAACTAACAACGCTCTGGCAAAGGGCAAGAGGGCAGAGCCCTTTTTATAGCCCAGGGCATCCTGGGCCAGATTACAGTTTTTACAAAAACACGCGCACTGGCCCTTTAAGGCACCCGCCGGAGACACTCGGAATCCGGAAGAGAGTGCCGGCGCCTGACTGGGGGACGACGCTGCAGGCAGGTAAGCTGTCCATGACCACGGCCGTCGGGGTTAACGACCGATCGACGGGCCGTGGCCATAGACGTTACAATAATGTAGATGTAATATTCATGCATTTTAATAAAGACTGATATAGAAATCAGATTCTAAGACCTATTCATCTATAACTATATAGTTAATGGGACTCTTGAGAACCATGAATATTGGAGGTTATGTTTGTTTATTGTTATTTTTTAATATAGATGGGATATGTCCATTGAGGTCTATAGACATATTTCATCCATTGGTCATGCTTAGACAAACGATACCACTCAGAGAACAAATATATTATATCACTAAGCTTGGAGACTTCTAGTGATTGGTTATTTGATCAATATTTAATAAAAGGTAAAAAAACAATTTAACATTTTCCATTGTAATAATTCATTCTGTAGTAAAATAAATAAAATAAAAAATAATAATAATAATAATAATAATAATAATGATAATGATAATAATAATGATGATGATGATAATAATAATAATAATAATAATAATAATCTTGTTAAGCAGCAAACCAAATGTTTATGGGCCTTTGCTCAGTAAAATGAATTGCTGGCTGTAAGATACAAGGTCTGCAAGCTCACATAATGTTGAAGGGCATGGATAAGAGATGGGTATTGTTAGGAAACGTCAGTGTCTTTAAGATTGTCATGACTACTAGCCTAGCTTCTGGGCGGCTCTGGGTTGAGTTGCAGAGCCAATCTCTTTTCTCTGTCTTCTTCCTATCAGATTCTAGGGTGGAGTATTTAAGTCTGGTCAGTTCTTTCATTGTTGCTTGTGAATTTCTTTGTATATGCAACTATCTGATCAAGCTTCTGGCTACTCCCTGTATCACCTATTTGGATTATTGGAACTGGACCTCGGCTTTGTATTTGGATTAACCCTTTTGCTCACTGATTTGGACATTCTGCTCTCGGCTGGTTTTGACCTCTGAAAATTCTGGTATTCCTCTGCTTTCTGATTTGGACTTACAGTCTCTCCTGGTTGTGTACTCTGTTTGCTGTTTACCCTCTGTCTTTCTGGTTTCAGTTCTGGTATTGCCTGAATTGCACCTCCTGTCCAACACTGTATTCTGTTAATGCAACCTGAGTTCTATGCAGCCAAATCCAACCTGCCTTGCGGTGGGCTCTGGTGAAGACCATAGAGTAACCTTAGACTCTGCTGATCAGAGTAGTGACAGACTTGAGGTAGCAAATTACCTGCACGCTCTATCCAGACAGTCTCCAGCGGCCTTTGGGGAATTGCTTACAGAGCAATTCCATAACTTGCACTCTTGGGAATTGCTCAACTAGTGATTCCCTAACAGGTATGATAACACTTCTTGTACATGTCACCCTATCTTAAAAAAGTTTAGAACATAGATACTTTACAAGTAATGTCGAGAATTGAGAGATTGCCTGATATCCTAAATGTAGACTGAAGATTTTTATAGGCGATGGGCTCATTCGTCTTAAGTCTCTAATCCCCTGACTGGACAGTCATTTTGGGCCAGGTTAGAATTTAAACTGGTTTGCCACAATTGGAAAACATACCTCCCCACACTCACTACAGGGTTGTGAACTGGTTAGGAAACAGAGTTGTGTGGCGCGCTCAGCTCACCGAGGCAAATCTCCTGACTTTTCTGCCAAATACAAAAGTTTAAAGTACAGATATAGTATCAAAATTAATCTTAATGCATCTGACCGAAACTCATAAAATAAGTATCGTACCCAAATCAAGTTCATAACATAAACACAGCACCAGAACCAAGCTCATAGCATAAATAGAGCACCAATAATAGAAGATAATAATTAAAACAGTGATCCCCAATGACTGGGCCGCGGACCAATACCGGGCCATGGATTATTTGGAACCAGGCCACGGTATCTGGTATCAGCCCCAGTGGCCACAGGGAATTCAGGGCGAAAAACCACACCAAATTGTGGTGCAGTTTTTCGCCCGGAATGTCCACTGCAGAAAACTGATGAGCATTGGGATGACGTTTTATCCCAGGAGACCGCTGTAGCCTGTGATTGGCTGCAGCGACTGTCACATGGGATGAAGCATCATCCCAGGAGGCCGGCCCTCTGACGTCATCAAGGCTGGCCTCCTGGGGAGACGTTTCATCCCATGTGACCTTCGCTAAAGCCTGTGAATGGCTGCAGTGGTCTCATGGGATAAATCGTCATCCCCGGAGGCCAGCCCGGATGAACAAACAGACTTCTGAGCAAGTATAAGATTAATTTTTTCTGAGTTGCGTTTTTTGTAGCAGAATCGCTACGATTCTTCCGTAATAAACGCAACATCCGCTATTTATTGTGGGTTTTACCTCCCATTGAATTCAAACGGGAAAACCCACAACAAATAAGCAGCGTTTACGCAAATACAATTGACATGCTGCGGAATAAATCTCTGCACCGCAGGTCAATTTCTGAGTGTTTTTTCCACTCAGTATTTACGCAGCGTGTGGATGAGATTTGTTCTATCTCATCCACTTTGCTGCTACTGTATTATGCTGCGGATTTTCTTCAAATAATTCCATTGTGGAAAATCCGCAGTATTTATGCGACGTGTGAACTGAACCGAAACCTCCCCCTCCCTGGTCCATGGAAAAATTGTCTGGCACAAAACTGGTCCTTGGTTAAAAAAAGGTTGGGGACCACTGAAATAAGTTATATTTTTGGGTTCACAAGTAAGCATGCATTTTCCAAAAAAGTGCAAAGAAATATGAGCTGAGCGACAAATATAAGGACGTTCCGGTCCTCCCGGACCTTACTCTCCAAGATGATGGGGGAGGGGTAAAAGAGGAGATACATGCAATACATACAGTAAAATAAATGCAGTAAAATAAATAACAATATTCCAGATTTCAGCTCGTCCAGTATAAACTGAGATAAGGAGATCCCTAGTCTATCTATTGGTAAAAATAAAGGATAGCAATTCTGGAAAAAAAAACCAGTAATATCCATAGAATGACCCACCTCGTAATTTACAGGACTTAAAGGATCTACTGCTAATATCTTTTATTATTATTATTATTATTATTATTTGAGTCCTGTCTTTTTGGTTATATACAAATTCAATGTATTAAAAAATATACTCTTACGCCTGTTTCAAAAGTATAAACACTAATAAATAAATGCACTTGGAGAGATGAAAGATTTACTGCTTATTCTACAATTACTTTTATGGAAAAAAAATTATCTATGTCACCAAGATTATGTATTTTAATGTTGGGAAAATAGTCTTTATACTGTATGAGTGCTAATAGCTAGTAAAACATGGGTGACTATTCATCAGAAGGCTATATTGAAGTGAAGTGCTCTGGGGGAGAAAAATCCATAAAGCAATAAGGCAAACTCTTTATTCTGCAAAAATCTGAACAATAAGTGCCAATCAAATGATGAATTGTTTATAGTCTCAGCTGCACACACATTCTCTCTTTTCCCAGAACAATGTCTCTCTTGTGCATCACCAAGATCTATCCCTTTCTTTGATTTTTCTTTATGTTTATTTCATCTTAATTTAATTTTTGTTACCAGGAAAAAACTAAATTTACATTTTTATTAATTACTTTCCTGGTGTAGAGATAGGTGAAAATTTCCAATTGAAAACTGTCCACTGGGAAAAGGATCAGGCAAATTGAAAATTTGGGGTAATTTGGGTTTTATATGAAACAACATCTAATACAACCCATAAAGTCATGTAAAATAAATTTTTCATTAAATTGAATGGGGCAGATTTACTAATAGTGTCACAGTTTTAGACAGTGTAATCTTAGACAAAAATAGTCAGAAAATGCACCAAAAGTGGCGTATGCTTTATCATAAATTTGGAACATCTAAATTGCTAGACACTTTTCTCTTACTTATGCCGCCTATGATATGACCAGTTTTTTAGCCCAAATTTTGGCACATATTTTAGCACATTATGTCGCATTGCAAGTCATGCCCCTTTCCACTAGATCAAGCCCCTTTCCCATTAAGTCTTGCCCTCTTGTCAAGCGTGGCACAACAGGTGTCTAAAACAGTAAATAAGTGTAGTGCACAGCATGTATGCCAGAATTCGGACTCAATTTAAGCCAGAATTTTGGCGCATTATGATTGATAAATCTGACCTAATGTCTGTACTTAGAAAGTTCTTCAGCTCCAAACCATAAACCACCAAGACAAATATGTAATAAAATAGCAAACATGCAAATTAATAGGTTGATCTCATTGAAGGAAGTAAAGTATTCTACTCTTCTTATCATTATTTTTTTCTTCTTTTTTTTCTTCTTTTCCTTCTGTCTTTACCTTCTTCTTATTATTCTTTTTCCTCTACTTCTTCTCCTCCTTCTCTTCATAGTTGTTCTTCATTTTTGTCTTCTCCCCTTATCTTTTTTCTGTCTTCATCTTCATATTTGTCTTCTTCTTATTCCCCTTCTTTTTCTTGTATTTGTCTCCTACTTCTTCCCCTCATTCCTCTTCTTTCTCTTCATGTTCTTCTTCAGCTTTTCCTCTTTTTCTACTTCTTTTTCTACATCTTGTCTTTCTTATTCTTGGTATCTTTCTTCATACCTATCTTCTCCTCTTAATCCTTTTTCATCTCCTTTTTCTTCCCCTCCTTCATAATTTTCTGCTTCTCATTCTTCTTTATCTTTGTCCTCTCCACCTTCTCGTACTTTGTCTAACCCTTCTTATCCTACTTCTTCTTTATGTTTAGTTTGTTATCTGCTCCGCCTTATTCTTTTCCATCTTTTTTAGCTCTTTTTTTTTGTGTGCATCTTCTCCTTCTTTAGCTTCATATTTTCCTTCTGTTTTTTCATCTTCATCATCTTACGTTCCATAAAGTTGGTTTTCATTCCTGGTGATCAATTGAATAAAATTTACAGCATGACTTGAGTTCTGTTTGGACCTTCAGACTTTCTAATAGCTTATTAATCATTTCTGTGCATCCATCCCAATGCTGGTAATCCTCTACTTTTTTACTTCCAAGCATTTTTGTCTGTTCTGATAAGCTAGGAATACTTATTATATGTTCAAATTAAGTAGGACTGATCTAGTCAGTTATTCACTTCTTTGTTTTTCTATCCAGAAATGCTCTTCTGGAGGACTTTTTCCAATTAAAAAATGTCTTGGTGTCAATAATTTTTCCTTCCTGTCAATTATCCAGCTTTCAAATGCATTAGAAGAATGAAACTCCATTGTCTGAATATATTGGAAAAAGTGGAAAAACATAAATTGGAATTCATCACTCATCCAAGAGAGTAGACCTTAACCTACCAGTGGGGTGTACTGTATGTTCATAATAGATGGTGTCTGCATCAATGGATGGGCTGCAACTGTGGCAGCAATGCAGACAATAATATATTTCTAGTTATTTATTTCTCAACTCAATGAATACCCGTTATCTTCCCTAAGACATATTTATAGTAGAAGATACTAATGAGGAACATTAGGTAATTCCAGTATATTTGACTCTATAAGTCATTTAGGACCACTTATTTGTATATAAAATTCATGTTTATTATAGTTTCAGGCTCGTTGCTCTGATGCAATTTTTATAGAGCTATGGCACTATTCACGCTTGCATCATGGATTCCATTATTGCCAGAGCCATGACAGTTATGTACGCTGTGTACTAGATCCCAGTGGATTCTAAAGGATTTTATTGGCATGGGTCCATCTGGTATCCAATTAATTTTTACAGTAAAGAATAGCACCTCAGACTACATTCTTCTGGCCATCAACAAGAGTCTTAAACTCTTCAGAATGGATCCTAATAGTAGTGTGAACAGTGCCTAATGATATGCTTTATTTAATAGAGGATTTATTTCGTTTGATAATACCATATGCCCATATTTAAAGAGAAACTATCACCAGGCTTATGCTGCCCTATCTGAGGGCATCATCATAAAGTGGTGCCAGAGACCTTGATTCCAGCCATGTATAACTAACTTTGTAATGTTCAGTCATTTTACTAATACCCCTGTTTATCTCCTGAGCTGAGCAAGGAATCCTCCCAATGATGTGCTAATGCTCAGGAGTTCTCAATATCCATGAGTTGCGGCTAGCCCTGACCACCCACCGCTGATTTGCACACAGTATAGGGAGGAAGATGTCAATCAGTGGCCGGTGGGCAGAGCTAGCCACAGCGCATGAATATAAGCAGCTGGAGAAAGAGATATTCTTAGAAAAACTACTGACTGCTGAAGAGTGAGTAATACAGCATTTGAATAAGGGTCTCAGGCACTACTTTATGCTGCACTCAAGATAGGGCAGCATAAACCTAGTGACTGATTCCCTTTAAATCCATTACCAATGAGTAGCATTGTTAATATAGTCAACACCATGAAAATGCATGTCATCATAAGTATCATCGTCTTAATGAAACTGAATTGACAGAAAAAGAATTAGAAACAGAACAAAGTTCTCATATTGACTGAAAATAGCACAAAGGATTTTAATTAGTCAGAAATTTGCATGTGCGATGTAAATCAATAAGCTTTCATAGATAGTCCTCCTCCACATCTCTGGCACCAGTTGCACTAATTCATCAATCATTATGCATGACACAAGTAGCATACAAGCTTTTAGTCCAGGTTGAGCATTGATTTCAAGAGATACTAAGGAATTATACAAGCGGATGTCTGCACTTATTAGACTAATATGGAATACCAGTACAGTGACAAACTGTCTATTAAGGGTCGGCTGATTACTTATTTATCTTTATCAAAGCAAATGATACATATATAGTGTTAACAATGTATCTGTTCTATATATAGCAAAAATAAATAGCAATGCAAGGTCATATGTTATTGATGTCCTATGAAACTGCAAGTCCATTATTAAAACATATTGTGATGGATACAGTAACGTGACGACATTATGGTCAATATTATTTCTGCAAAGTCAAAAAGGTTCAAACATGTTCATTATCTTTCTTTGTAGGTAACGGGAAGGTGAGAATAAGCGATGAGATCTGTAGGGTACTAACACAGTAATCTCACTCCATCACATGTTCTTGTATATTGAAGTGTGTACAGTGCATTCGGAAAGTCTTCAGACCCTTTTACTTTATTTCACATTTTTTTATAAATAATTTTTTATCATTTTGTTAGCAATAATTCATAACGCCCATTTGATCAAGCCCAATAATAAGAACAATATAATATCTCCAGATCTGTGCCTCCTGTCTGTGAGAACTACAGGCAGTTTTTTATTCCTCATGGCTTGGTTTTTGCTCTGATATACATTGTCAGCTGTCACTTATATAGACAGGGGTGCGTCTTTCCAAATCATGTCCAATCAAATGAATTTACACAGGTGGACTCCAATCAAATTGTAGAAACATTTCAAAGATGTGTAATGATGGGGGTAGGGAAACAGACAAGTGAGCCCTAATCTACCCGTCACTCAGTCCCTGCCTACTTGGAACGACCCACAATAGGCGATGGGGTACAACTGCGCGACGGTCCCTACGCTCAATAAGTGCACGACAGACAAACAGACAAGGGTACACAGAAGCTAAGGGAAATGGGGCAGTTGCCCACGGCAACACCATGAGCAACAAGAGTGGTGAACGAGCCGAGTCAAACCAGGAGTGTACGAGGTACCAAACGCAGAGCAGGAGAGTAGTCAGTAAGCCAGGGTCAATATGAAGCAGGGTCAAATAGTTCAGAAGCTGCAGCAGGGCCAGGAAACCAACAGAGAAGAATCACAAGCAAGGAGGAACAGGAAAGGCAGGTATAAATAGACAGAGGGTGGGAGCTAGCTCCGTCTGGCCAGGCTGTGATAGGCTCTCCCACTCCTAAGCCTGCCATCCTGAGTGGTGGAAGATGGAGTCAGTCTCACAGACATAGAAGCAGGTGCAGACTGATTACCTATGGGCGTTGACACAGAAGCTGTGCCTGGCAGATCCTTTACAAGATGATTTAGAGAATTGGGAGGCCCCCAGAGCTAAATTTCAAGTGTCATAGCAAAGGGTCTTATTACTTATGTCCATGCAAATTTTGTGTTTTTCACTTTTAATAAATTTTCAAAAAAAATTATAATCTGTTTTCACTTTGTCATTATGGAGTATTGAGCGCAGAATGATGGTGAAAACCTTTTTTTTTTATTTTTTTTGTTTAAGCATGAGGCCTCAACATAACAAAATGTGATAAAATTTAAAGGGTCTGAGGACTTTCTGAATGCATTGTATGTCCCAGTACACACAATATGAAAAGTGATCTCCAAAGGACAATGAGTGGGTTCACTACACACCACTTAAGGAATCAAGGCGCAAAAAGTGTGTTGAGGTCCCTTCCAGCAGCTCCCACTCTAGGTAATGCCCTCTACGATATTATATTGTTATAATTATAATGGGCTTGATCCAATGGGCGATATGAATTATTGATTGTTGTAGGTATGGATATGACATATGTACTTATGAATTATTCCTAATATACCTCAACATTTACAAAGTTATCTATACTCTATGTACAATGTATGGAAGTATCTGCTGATTTGTTCTGCACTGTTTTATGTATTTGAGAGTTTCCTTATTAAAGCAATTGTAATTTTAATGAACCAACAATAAAGTTTAAATAGTAATTTATTTGTTGAATTCATTTTCTATAGGAGTTGTAAATAGAAGAGGGCGATACTGGTTGCGGATTGGTTCTTATAGAAATATTCCGCTTCTCCTTTTTGGTGTATAATGTTAAAGCGGTTGTCTAGTTTAGAAAAAACATTTAATAGATACCCTATTAGGGTATTCAGACTTTATAGAGGACGGGGATACCCTGTTTATCACCCTCAATTTGAGACAGAGTAGGGAGCAGCTATAAAGAGCGTCTTAAGCACTGGAGATCTCTACATGTCTGTGCATTACACGGACACGTCATTAATTTCAGTGAGAACTGTGTAATGTTTTATGTCCCTGTGTTGGCGCTGCCAAGAAATTAACACTTTCAACTGGATTACCCCATCAGATTATTACCATCTTATAATCAATTCTAAGTTCATCAACTAAGATTTGATTGGTATTAGGGTTATATTGTGTGTTAGATGCAGACAGGAGCTGCTGTCAGACGAGCCGTCAGGACAGGTGACTGACAGACTCGTACAGCGGTGTGATGCAGCTTCTATGTATAGTGGACACATAGAAGCTGCAGTGCAAAAGCTAAACAAAATTTTTAATAAATGTCTTTTAGATAAATGTTTGTAAACACTAAACATATACATTAAATAAAGAAATAAATAAATAAGTACTACAAACTTTAACATAGCCTTTAAATAAACTAAGTTGTCAAATAAATGTGAAAACAAAACGGAAACTTTCCCAGAAATGTGATATTAAATAAAATTTAGTTGTTGTTTGTTTATTTTTTGTTTTTTTTTATTGTCTCAAGAAATCCAATCCATCGTAAAATGAGATACGGACATGTCACTGTGTTGGAACGTCATCACTGAAGTTGGAAGTAGAGACTAACGGGGGACCGGGTAGTGTCGGGACGAGAGCGGCGGGCAAGCGGTGAGTATTTTTTTTTCTATTTTGAAACACCCTTGAACACTGCCAGGTAAATATACAGTAACCGAGCTTGAGGAATCAGAGCGGGGACTCCTCCTTCTCCCTGAACCTTTCGCCGCAGCTTCTGGGCATCCTGCAGTGCTCCCGGCGGCAGGTTATTGATCTTTTGCAGTTGCATTTTTCTTTTTCCTCCCACCATACAGTGTGTGAGCCCCTGAAAAGCAAGGTGACACAGCATTTACAGTTAAGTCACCCAGCTTTCCTGGCCTCCTGGTACCCTCTTCAGAAAACTTACTGGAAAGTTAGGCAGATTTTGATATTTGCACTTTTAACAAGTGCCAAATTCACTTTACACTGTTGCGAAACTTTAGTGAATTTGGTGCAAAATTCACAGGTACAAATTTACACCTCTAGACCCAAAACTGAAGTAAAACAATTCTCTCCTGAAAAATGCCCTCAATGTCATAAAAACCGTTTTTAAGGCTTGATATTTCTCAAAGCCAAATTAATTTGCTAAGAATTAGAGGACTGCCTGAAAATGAAGACGGTCATGTGAGCAAAAAAAAATCTTTCAATGGAAACAATGTAGAAAACAAGTTTTTGTATTTTGAGGGCCAACCTTCATGAATTTCAATGCTAGTTCACATTTCTTATTTTAATCTAAAGCAGTGACTTATCTTTCATGAAATATCCAAAACAATAAAGCATAGGAAAAAAAGCATGAAGACCTTGCATACCAATTGGGATTAAAAAATATTGAAGATGTCAGTAAGGAGGTCATATTCTGATTCTCTTTGGGTTTTGCAGGCTAGAACTCGGCTGTAAATATGTTTGTTTTTGTTCAAATGCCATCTCATTTTTGAAGGGTATTCATGGTACATGAACGTTATTAAGTAGACAAAAATTTCTATTGAAGACTGGACAAAGGTGCACATAAAGTGTTTAGTCCATGTTGCCTTTCCATTCGAGCTTTATCTCTACTAAGCCTACTCTACCGATGTAGCAAAGCTGAAATTTAGAGCAGATACTAACAGATATATGACCTATTTTTGGAGTAGAATTTGTTTGTTATGGGTCAATAAAGCATTTTCATACAGGGGTTTTGGTGGTCATTGCAATTTATCCGTTTAAGTACTTGTTTTAGGCTATGTTCACACTTGCATAATTTACAATGATGACTTAAAACGAGGTCCGTTGTGTTCCACCAATTTGTACTTAGGTTTAACAGTAAAAATAGGTCTTCATCTAGATATAGAACTCGCATCTAACAGACATTTATGACATAGTCCATGGATATGCCATAAATGGCTAAGATGGGAATAACCCTTTAAGTTTGCATTGTCCACCTCTTATATCTTTCAGGTTTTCCGAAGGCACTTATGTAGAATGACACCCAAAATCTTAACATAACAAGCATGTAACACGTAACCATATGTTTATATAGTGTGTTAACTGGTTAATATAATATTAGTGCATTTCTCATAGGTTATATTCTGACAGGTGGATTTTAGATTTGAGATATATATTCACTGTGGTTTTTCTAATAGGACAACTGCTGTGCAAAGATTTTACATAGTGGAAAAAGTCACTTTCAGTCCCACTTTTATTTAAATCTGGGCATGCCCATCCAATTGCGTTAGAAAATGACAAATAAAAGCAAACATGTGTAAAAAAAATATGATTGCAAAACTGCCATGTGGTACCGCCATGGGGTTTAACACCGGGGCAAAGTTAAGTACCTTTCCTAGAACTACTTCTTAAATAAATTAAAGTTCCATGAATTACAGCAAGACTGCAATGTGCTGCTTAATTGTTATGATACAATATTAGTGTGAACCCCTGCTGCTTATCTGAACATCCCCTTATAGAACGGGCCAGTTATTACATTGGTGCTTGTTTATTTGTGTTTTATATGTGTTTTGACTAGTTATATTTGGTTTTATTTGTTGTTATTCAATATGTTTGTCTATATTCATATTTTTGTATATTCTCGTACACTTATACACAATATGCATGTTTATGTATTCGTATTTATATTATTTATATATACACATATGGTGCATTTTCTATTTCATCACTTCACTTTGTTATATTTATATTTAATATTTCATTTTTTACGTCACCATCACATTATACATTTTGGTTTATCACATTTACACTATGAATTATTTCATATCTATACACATTAATATACATACACATTTTTTATGTATTTCAGTATCATATACGTATGTTTTTCATTGGTTGTCATCTTTTTTCATTCATTTATTTTATTCATTTATTAATGGATTTATGCATAATTTCCCCATTTTTATATGAGTGTATATAATGTATATATATGTTTTGCGTATGTACGTGTATATATATTGTTTTGGAATTTATTCATTATTCATTATTTATTTAACACAGCACATATATATATATAGAATATTTGTGGCTTATTCAATGCCTATTCTCATTTTTATTATTTCATGTATTTATAGTTTTGAGATCACATTGTTATTATTAACCTTTGTTCTACATATAATATGCTATATTATGTCTCATCATGATCAGCATTATTTGTCAAATACTTGCTCCATCTATGTGTGCTGATATCTTATCGGTAGCCTCATCTTTTATTCTGTCTTATCTTTTTTCCATCAACAGCCGTGTATCCTATATAGGGTGGATTTCACATACTTACTATATATTTTGATAGATGACTAGCCCAGCGCTCACGTCAGGGGGGAGTGTCTCGGGCGTCTTTCGTCCATGTGTCTTCATCTGGAGGGGCGTGGCATGTGCGCCAGGTGCGCTCCTGTTCCGTCCTCCCTGATGACGCAGTACCGGAAGTACGTCACGGGTTCGCTCTGTACCTCACGCGTGCCGCTCTATAGTGGCTTATCACATTGATTAGCTCTCCGTATGTGCCCCTACTACTTTCATTGGATATTTGGCTGTTTAAATACCTTGTTCCGCTGGAGAGATACCACCCCCGGACGAAGGCATTTCTGCCGAAACGCGCGTCGGGTTGGTGTCTCTGCAGTTGCAGGAGCAATCACTCATGGGTAAGTCTTTCTGACCTCACATTTGGCCCATGTTTAAACTTCATAATAGTACATGCAGTGAATACTGGGCGTTAATACATGTGTCACTCGACTCTTGATTACTAATATATGTTCATTACTAAACGCCGAATCTCTGCACTGTATGACATTTTTTGGATCCCAATCTTCCTGTATTGCTTCCAACTGCAGGACACTCTCTGCATAGCATGGTTCTATTTTTATCATTTACTATGTGTGTATTTATGTCTTAATAAAGCTTTGTAATTTTTCCATTAATTATCTGAGTGTTAATTGACCTCTGTTTATAGGCATACTTATGATATTTTAAGGTCAATACACCAAGTGTTACTTGGTTTCACATTAAACCTTGTTGTCTGTATTCCAGCTAACAACTGTAGGTTTATTCCTGATTGTACAAATGAGTTATGTGTTTTGACTAGTGACTAGCACAATGTTATTCACATTGTTTATCTTTTTCCTCTATTCTACAATTATTCCTGAATATTCATGTATTTGCTAACCTAGAAAAGACTTTACACTTCTATGTCTTAAAATGCAGAGTAATTATATGAAGAGAAAACATACACATTATGGCCATATATTTATATAATGTTTAAACTTCACAGTCTGCATTTTCCTCCTGACTGTTTTTCATCCTATATGACAGCACCTGAGTAAATGTGCACATGCTGTGATAAAAAGTACAAAACAACATTGGAAGATTATGATCCTGGGAGCACAAAGGTTATTATTCAGTGTTAATAATTCATGTTTCATTTCTTTTTACAACGTAAAGTTCACAAGTACATTTTGTGTGTACAAATAAGAGCAGAGGAAAAAATAAATAAATACATGTTGAAAAAATAATAATAACAATAATAATACGCAGACACATGTATATAATTTTAAATTTTTCCTGACTTTGAATTACAAAAACAAATATTTTTGACTTAATAATTTTGCTTGTATTCCTGATATTATATTTATTACAAAATCAGAATTTCTATAACTTTCTCCATAACATCACCATGAGGTAAGTTTTTCAAATTCTCAAGAAGATTTACCAAGCAAAATAGCAAAATGCACCAAAATTCGGGCCCAATTTGTAGCAAAAAAAAAAAAAAGAGGCATACATGGTGTGCACCACATTTATTATATGCTTAAGGTTGGATTCACACACTTACTTTTTTTGTGGCTTTTTTTTTTGTTGCAAGAAACGCTGCAGCTATTTACTCTAAAAACGATAGTAAAATGTAAGAAATTCTACATACACAGGGTTCTGGTTTGTGCCGTTTCTGTAGCATGTTATGGATATGCCATTCTTTTTCAGGCTTTTTCTTCCCATAGGTTTCCATATAGGACTTCAAAAACAATGGAAAAATTGCATTTGCAAATTGTCACAAAATAAAAAAAACGCCATTAAGAACACTATTAGAAACACAGAAAATTTAGGGGGGAGTTTATTACGGCGTTCTTAATATAAAGGGCACTGGAGCAAGATACACCTTATTTATTAAGAGGCGCACACCTCTTAATAAAGTAGGCTCATCTTTGGCCCTCCGTAAGACAGAAAGGGAAGTCTTGATGTTTCTGGCGTAAATGATTAGGAATTTGTCAGGCCGCGAGTTATCCCGTCCCCTTACACCGAGCCCACCTACTCTTTGAAAAGTCGTAGAGGTGGTGCAAATGTGTTTATCCACCAGAGATGTGTCAAACCAGACCAGAGCCTTATTTATTATTACAATTTTATTATTATTAGATAATTATTATTATTGTTATTATTATTGTTTATTATTATTATTATTATTATTATTATTATTATTATTATTATTATTATTATTATTTATTGCCTATTATTTTCATTATTATTATTCCTATTATTATTGTTATTATTTATTACTATTATTATTAATAATAATAATTATTATTAATAATAATAATAATATCATTTTTTTACAAATTGTGAAGCAAGAAATGAAGTTCAATGTCAATGGTGACATCAGTGAGGAAGGAAGTAGCTGACCTCTTCTCCTATAGTGTACAGAAATACACAAACTTTCTGAAATACTCTGTACTGCTAGTACCTCATTACCTTCAGACTGATCTATCTTTATTTACTTTATAACTGGAAGTTTCAGCCAAGCAAAAACTTTATAACGGAAACTTGTTTTTCCACTAATGAAAAGCTTTTATATAAAGAATTTACAAAAAGAAAAGCTTTTATTTGATAAGGAACATTCATCAGGACAATCTACAGCAGTCAGAATGTATTTTTTTCTTTCCCAGGGACACTTAGGGTGTGGCATCTTTGGTGGGTGTGTCTTATGGGGCGTGGCTTATCCGATGGGGCGTGGCTTTCCAGAATTTCTGCATACAAATAAACGAACAAAAATTTCTACACTAGTTTGGCTGACAACTATTTTAGATAGTCCTGACGACGTAGATACAATTGAATGTAGCAGTTCCCGGGACAAGTCCCGGGACAGTAATTTGGTGGGATTGTCTCTGTAAATTCGGGACTGTTGGCAAGTATGTGTATTCACACTAAGCTCTGCAGCCGGGCTCATGCTGTTCTGATGAGTTAACTGTGTTGTCAGGTTATGTTTTCGTTTTACTGTCAATCACTGGCATTCATTTACTGCTGTAGAAACTAGAAGTTGCAGGATTTGTAAAGCCTCGTCATTACTCAACGGAGGGAACACTAAAAAATTGTCTGGACTGGAATATTTTTGGTTTAAAATGTGATTTTTTTTTTAAACAAAATCTAAACAAAGCAACAGATTCAACCACAACCCGTTAACCCTCAGAGATGAACTCAACAAGACAGTCATGTAGCTGAAGGTAAGAGGAGTTAGCAATCAATACCAATAAAATAAAAATGTAGCAGATTTGGATTTGTCAATCATCTGTCTCTTTTGTGCACTGTGCTAACTCACTAAGTTATGAACAATCAGCAGATTTAACTTAACTCAGCTACATCTGTACTAATGAAAGAACTTAGCACTAACTCTTTCTTGGCTAGTTCCCCTTATCGTGTGCAGTGCTATTCAATGGGGGCCATATCAGCGGCCATGTTCAGGAAAGGAGCGACATATCATCAGGGAAGAAGGCTGTACTAACAATGTGGCGGCACTTCACAATGGAAGGCATTGGCGGTGATTTTCTAATAACTTAAAGAGGCTCTGTCACCAGATTATAAGTGCCCTATCTCCTACATACGGGGGAGTGTATGGCGCTGACCAATCAGTGACCAATCAGCGTCATGCACTCATCTCCATTCATTTACTCAGCACATTGGGATCCTGCTAGATCCTTATGTGCTGTCTTATACTAACACATTAACAATACTGAAGTGTTTAGACAGTGAATAGACATTCCACGGGATGTCTATTCACAATCTCTGCACTTCGTTACTGTTTCTGTGGTAGTTACAGCAGAGGAAGCGTAATCTCGTTGTAACCTGTCATTTACAGCGAGATCTCGCGAGATCACGCTTCCTCTGCTGTAACTACCACAGTCAGAATAACGAAGTGCAGAGATTGTGAATAGACATCCCGTGGAATGTCTATTCACTGTCTAAACACTTCAGTATTGTTAATGTGTTCGTATAAGACAGCACATAAGGATCTAGCAGGATCCCTATGCGCTGCCTAAATGAATGGAGAGGAGTGCATGACGCTAATTGGTCAGCGTCATACACTCCCCTGTACAACGCCCACTTGGTCTAAAGTAAAAATATGCCCATTTGGGCATTAAGCAACTCATTAGCATAAATCTAAAATTGCTAATAAAGTGGTGAAAACAGATCGTTTTATTAAATAAAAAGCATTACTGTCACCTGCATTACAGTGCCGATCTCCTTATGTAGGAGACAGGGCACTTATAATGTGGTGACAGAGCCTCTTTAAAGAGGATCTGTCACTAGTTTAGTAATGCCTTATCTCCTAGCTAATCTAATAGGCGCTGTCACACTGATAATACTAGTGAAAATTGCGTGCCAACAAGTTTATTATTTTACAAATTATGAGCTTTTTCTATATATGCAAATGAGGCTAGATTAGAAAAGTGGGCGTCAACACCAGCGATTCTCCTGAGGTGGACACTGTCCTATCAACATGAAGCTGCTTCACACAGTCTGAGAGACTGAGGCTGGAGGGAAGGGGATCACTTCAAACAGCCATATCTCCGGCTGTGGACCACCTAGAACAGCGGTTGATATGAAAGATGAGTTCTAGGTGTGAAACAACCGGAGATATCACCAGTTGAATACACAGTCAGGAATGGAAGCTGTATACTATATGATCTGTGCTGGGAAGGGGGAGAAGCTGTATGCTGATTGGACAGCATCATACAGAAAATATTACACCGCAAGAGTGAAAAGAAAGAGACACCTCCTATGTGGCTTTTAGAGCTACATTATCATATTTAGAAAATGGCCATAACTTTGCAAATAATAAACTTTTTTTTTTTTTTAAATCACACTATAGTGATCAGCAGCAAAGCGCCCATTAGATTAGGAGATAGGGCATTAATAAACTAGTGACAGATCCTCATTAATAACTATGTATTAGTAAGTGC